>NW_007727959.1:122475-126009 GCF_000696425.1 Galeopterus variegatus
CCCATACCAGACAAAGAAACAACAAAAAAAGAAAACTACAAGCCAATATCTCTGATGAACATAGATGCAAAAATCCTCAACAAAATACTAGCCGTAAGCACATCAAAAAAAATTATACACCATGATCAAATGGGATTCATTCCAGCGATGCAAGGATGGTTCAACATACATAAATCAATAAATGTAATACATCACATCAGCAAAATCAAGGACAAAAACCATGTATTATCTCAATCGATGCAGAAAAAGCATTTGACAAAATTCAACATCCATTCGTGATAAAGACTCTCAGAAAATTAGGTATAGAAGGAAAGTATTTCAACATAATAAAAGCCATATGTGACAAACCCATCACCAATATCAACATGAATCTGCTTTTCTCTTAAGAACAGGAAGAAGACAAGGATGCCCACCCTCACCACTCCTATTTAACACAGTATTGGAAGTACTAGACAGAGCATTTAGGCAAGAGAAAGACAGAGTGAAAAGACAACCTAGAGAATGAGAGAAAACATTTGCTAACTATGCATCTCATAAGGAATTCATATCCAGAATATACAAGAAACTCAAACAACCTAACAGTAAAAAAACAAGCAACCCAAATAAAAAATCAGCAAAGTAGCTGAATGGGCATTTCTCAAAGGATATATATACAAAAGGCCAACAGACACATGAAAAAATGCTCAACATCACTAAGCTTCAGAGAAATGCAAATCAAAACCACACTGAGATATCATCTCACCCCAGTTAAACTGGCCAGTATCAAAAAGACAGAATAACAAATGCTGGTGAGGATGTGCAGAAACGGGAACTCTCCTACACTGTTGGTGGGAATGTAAATTAGTGCAGCTGCTACAGAAAACAGTATGGAGGTTCCTCAAACAACTACAGATAAAACTGCCATACAATCCTGCAATTCCACTGCTGGGTGTATACCCAAAGAAATGGAAATCAGCATGTCAAAGGGATATCTGCACTCCCATGTTTACCATAGTTCTATTTACAATAGCTAAAAGTTGGAATCAACCTAAACGTCTAACAACTAGATAAGGAAAATGTAGTGTATATAGACAATGGAATACTACTTTGCCATAAAACAGGAATGAATTCTGCCATTCACAGGAAAATGGATAAACTTACAGAAAATTATATGAAGTGAAATAAACCAGGTACAAAAAGAGAAATACTGCATGTCCTCACTCATAAGTGTTAGCAGAAAGAAAGAAAAGAAAGAAAAGAAAGAAAAGAAGGAAGGAAGGAAGGAAGGAAGGAAGGAAGGAAGGAAGGAACAACAATAACAATAATTCCTTGAACTCTCAAGAGGAGAAAACAGAACTGAGGATACCAGAGGTGGGAAAGGGAAGGGGAGGAGGACCTAGGGAGAAATTGGTAAAGGGCCACAAAAATGTTTACATTATGTAATGACAAAATAAATTAATTAATTAAATTAAATTAAAAATCACTGCCATCATCCCTGCTGCTTCCCAGTTTCATGGCCCAGGGCACGTTACTTAAATATTGGTGTGGGTTGGCCTGGATCCAGGTCCTCCAGTAGTGCCAGCAGGATCTCTGTCTCACCTCCATGATTTGCCCTCCTCCAGGTGGTCATCTTTCCCAGCAGCCTCCAGCAGCTCCAGGCAAACAGCCCACAGGTCTAAGCCTGGCAGAAACAGCAGGGGATGGGGAAAATTCGGGGATGAGGTCTCATGGACCACTGTGGGACACCAGCTCTCTATGAATTAGTCACTGAGTCAGGAGATGAAGACACCACAGGGAACTGAGGTAGAGTGTCAGTCCCATGAGTAACCATAGGTGCTGAGATGGGGAACAGGTGTGGCTCCCAAAAATGATGGTGCTGTTTCCAAAGAATGGAGAAGTTGTCTCAGGCAAGAAAAAAAAAATGTATACAGCAGCCTTATTCATAATAGCCTAAAACTGAAAACAAACCAAATGCCTATCAACTGGAGAATGGATAAATAAATTGATTGGGATATCATACAGTATAATACAATTCATCAATAAAAAAAATGAACATCTACCCTCAGCAATATGGATGGATCTCATATACATCATGATGAGTGAAAGATGCAAGTCTCAAAAGAGTAACTACAGTATGATTCTGTTCATACAAAGCTCAAAATCAGAGCTGGCTAGTTACCTCAGTTAGTTAGAGCTCAGTGTTATTATAATACCAAGATCAAGGGTTCAGATCCCCAGACTGACCAGCCTCAAAAAAAAAAGAAAGAAAAGAAAAGAACTAATCTATGAGGTTAGAATCAGAATAGTGGCTACCTGGTAGTAGGAAGTGAGCAGCAGTGATGAATAGAAGGATAAAAAAATAAGACATAAACGATGGACATAAATTCTACCTTTCTAGTAATTACACTAAATATAAATAGATTAAATAACTCCAATTAAAATGCAGAGAATGGCAGAATGGATTTTTAGAAAAAGATCCAACTAAATATTGTCTACAAGAGACACAATTTAGATTCAGAGGCAAATAGGTTAAAAGTACCAGGATGGAAAAGATACATCATGCAAATAGTAATTAAAAGAGAACTGGAGTGGTTATATTAATATCAGACAAAAAGACAAAGAAGGATATTTTATAATGATAAAAGGTTAATCTATGAGGAAGATATAACAACTATAAACATCAATGCACCTAATAAAAGAGCACCAAAATATATGAAGCAAAAACTGACAAAACTGAAGGAAAAAATGGACAGCAATAATAGTTGAAGACTCCAATATCTTAGTTACAATCATGGATAGAACAACTAGACAGAAGACCAACAAGAAAATAAACCAACTAGTCCTTACCCACATCTATACAACATTCCTTCCCAACAACATCCAAATACAATTTTTCTCAAGTGTACATGGAACATTCTCCAGGACAAACCATATGTTACACTATATAAATACACTACGATAAATAAAATTAAAAGCCTCAATAAATTTAAAAGGATTAAAATCACATGAAGTATGTTCTCCAACTGTGATAGAATGAAATTGGAAATAACCAACGAGGGAAATTTAGAAAATTAAAAAGACATGGAAATGAAACAAGACACTCTTAAATAAACAACGGATCAAAGAAGAAAACACAAGAGAAATCAGAATATACTTTGAGATAAATGAACATAAAAACACAACATACCAACACTCATGGAATGCAGCTAAAGCAATGCTTAATGGGATATTTATAGCTGTAAGCACCTGATAGAGTTTGGACATGTTGTCCCCCCCAAACTCATGTGCAAATCTGATCCCCAATGTGGCAGTGTTATTAACAAGTGGGAGCAGTTTGAGTCATGGGGGTGGATCCTTCATGAATGGTCTAATGCTTTCCCTGAGGTGCGGGGTTAGTAAGTGAGTTCTAGCTCTGTTAGTTACTCCAAGAGCTGGCTGTTTAAAAGACCCTGGCACCTCCCCTTCTCTCTCTTGCTTCCTCTCACCATATGATCTGCTTGTACCCACTGGTTGCCTGCTGCTTTCCGCCATGAGTAGAAACAGCCTGAGGCCCGT
>NW_007727959.1:126458-132116 GCF_000696425.1 Galeopterus variegatus
GTTGATAACAGCAAGGTTAAGGTTCTGATCCCTGTACAGGCCAGCTGCCAAAAAATATATACGTATATGGGGGAGGGAGTGGAGGCTTAGCAAGAAATTAGTTAATGGAAACAAAGAATGATTACACTTTGTAATGATGAATATACTAATTATCCTGATTTGATCACCACAGACTGTACATCGGTATTGATGTTCAACTCTGTACCCCACAAATATGTATAATCAATTATGTTTCAACACACAAAAATGTCCCACAAATAGAAAACCCAGGACTAAATTGCTTCACAGGTGAATTCCACAAACATTTAAAGAAGAATTAACACCAATCCTTCACAAACTCTTCCAAAAAATATACGAGGAGGGATCACTTCCCAATCCATTCTAGTAGGCCATTATTACCTGATACAAAAACCAGACAAAGATAGCACAAGAAAACGACAAAGCAATATATGTTATGAATATAGATACATAAATCCTCAAGAATATAATAAAAAAAGAAAAATCAGGTTTAGAACCTAATGGTCTAGTTGCTAGCAAATGAGGCTTCTTCCACAGTAGACAGAGCAAAACCCTCCTCGTGAGTTTCGACCACTCTCCCTTCTAGGCACTGCAAGCAATCTAATCACTATTCACCCTATAACAAAACATACAAGATCAATGCAATTATAAATAAATCTCCCAAACTTACCCCATCTCCTCCTATCACCTACCGGAAATATGCAGCAGTTTTTTGAGACAAGTATTTCATCTTATTGCCCTTCTTGTGATTGCCGCATTATCCAGCATTACTCTAAAATTACAATTGTTTTTACAGAATCAGATTACACAGAATCCAACCTTCCATGCTATATACAACATTCCTAATAAGGAAGCCATTCGGCCCTTGGTAAAACATCCCTAATTTGGCCTTCAGAAAACTGACTGCTTTTTTGGAAATTTCGGTAGGTTTCTTTAAGTATCCCATAGGACACTACTTTTGACTCTCCTCTCCCTACTACACTGGAAGTAAATTTATAGTCACTGGGTGGTAGAAAGCCTCACACTCCCTAGTATAACCTTGAAGTAGTTTGAACTACGAGCTCATAACCACCACAAAAGCTCAACCAAATCCCCTTCTCCCATGCGTATGCTTTGCAAATTTCATTATGCTTTGAAATCTCCTAAAGAGCTTATTAAAAATGCAGATGCTCAAGTCTTACTTAAGAAACTCTGATTTGGTAAAGTTGCAGGAATCTGCATTTTTAACTTGCCCCTTCCCAAGTATTCCTGATCACACACTGTCCTGGATGATTAAGAGGAACAACTATGGGCCCAGAAGAGCCCTACTCTATCTAATTAATTAAATGTGAGAAAGATAAAATAATCTTTCTAGGTGTGTAACATTTAAGAATTTTATAAGAACTTTCATTTTTACTTTGAAGTTCTGATGGTTTAAGAGACCATGCTCTCAACAAATCCATGAAAGCTGCCTGGGTTAGAGTTTAGTGCTCATGTACAAAGGGATCTTTGTGTGACTGATAACTCAGAGGGTGAATCTCCTCTGCACCAGTGTCCTGGCTCTACATCAAGGGGGCAACTATGCCCCAGAAGGACCCTCTCACATGTGAGGGTAAAATCTAATCACACAAAACAGGGATTACTACATTAGGACCATCCCAGTTAGGGCCCACTTCACCGAGTTAAATACCCAAATGGTAGAAGAGACCATTTATAAGGCCAATATTTACAGTTGATTCTATTCTGTTTTCAACAGCTCTAGTTTGTGCTCAATGAATAAGGGCAAAGAGTCAGAGGCATGCAATGCTTCCCAATTCCTGCAATCACCTTACTCTCACCCTCTGCTCTTGCCCGACAGCTGCAACTCATCCTTAGGTTCTTAGCTGAGAATCTACTCTCTTCAGGTTGGTATCTAATCCTCTCTATTTTAGTTCCCTAGTCACATACCAAACTGTATTTTCCCCTTACAGAATTTTTAATTATGATTTTAATTAACAACTATTTACTTATAGTATGTGCAAAGGTTTACCTCTCTACCAACTCCTGCTAGTCTGTACACTCAGCCAGGACAGCTTTGTTGACTGCTATACTATGAGTATCTAGCAAATGCCTTTCACATACTAGATTCTCAATACATGGCTCTAAATGAACAAATGAACTATAACAGATTGACTTGACGACAGAATATGTAAATTTAGCATCCTTTACTCAACAAGAGTTAGGTGCCATGATATATTTTATCATGTGTATTTTACTAAAATAAAATAGGGTTCATGTGTATTTTATTAAATTGTTATAGGCATTTTAATATAGAAAAAACACATGTATACGTTTATTAACATGTTGATTATTACATATTCATGCTCTTGAACTAAGCTTTCCACTAAATAACTGCATGATAGTAAGAAAACAAAACAGTGCTTTCCTGATTTGTGTACATCTGTTCCAAGCAGCTTCAGGATAATCAAAATTGACATATGACTATGTCATAGCAATTAATTCAAAACTAAGGTCTTTTTCATGGCTTTATACAACATCATTCCTAATGAAGGATTCACTCAATATGTGTTCAGGAAGTACATCTACAGCCAAACAGTAGACTTAAATTTATATTTGGAATGAATAAGAATGAAGTTTCAGCATTTCCATGTTGAAAGTCGGCCCATGGGTGAGTTCTCAGAAAATCATGATTACTATCACTCTAATTTTGCATGATGCCATATATATGATCTTATTATACTCTTTGCTGTGATGACAGCATTTTCGTTACATAAAAGTTAGCCATTATTGAGAATGTCTAGACAATTATAGCTATAACACAAGGAATCTTCACGTCTTTCCTACCCTTCACGGAAGCCCACCAGCCCACTAATTTCTTGGAGCTCTATTCCAATGGTCCCTAGTGTAGATAGCTAGAAAAACAAAACTTGTGTTTCAAAAGGAAAGTAGAAATTTCCAGACTTTAAAAAGTTAGAACAAAGTATCATTCTTTAAAATATTCTTTCCCTTCTCTACTCATCCCCTTCCAAGGTGCTTTAATCAATCATACGTGTGTATGTAAACATACATAGTTTTACATACGTGTGTTTTCCTTCTTCCTCCCACACAGCTCAGGGGATCCCTCCACCCCTCGGCTTCAGCAGTGGCTTGTGACTCAGGCTCGATCCAACCCATGCTCCCAGCCCTCAGACACAGAGATATTTTCTTCCAGGGATAAGCACAGGCCCAACTTGGGCCACTGAAAGCTACACCAAAGAGTTTTGTGAAAGTGCTGAAGGAAAGACATCATGCCTGGAGCTGCTGGCAGCCATCTGCCACCAAGAGAGAAGAACCTGCCCAAGAATGAGGCTGACAAGATGCACAGACAGACGGCAGGGGAGAAGGGCCCTGAGCCCTGATAGGTGCACTCAAGCCCCTGGTTCCACAGAGGCCTGAAGTCTCTAGCCTGCCCTTTTCATAATTATATGAGGTAGTATCATACAATGGAAAAGCATTGGACCACTTGGGTCCAAACTCCAGCTTTATTACCTACTAACTGTATGACCGTGCACATGTCACTTAACCTCTTCCTCATCTATGAAATGGGGATAGTAACAGTACCTACCTCATAGAATCAAATGAGTTAATATATATAATACATAATACATACACGCACATCATTTAATATAGACATATATTTATATATTAAAAGCTCCTTTATATTTACATATATAAGAACCACATATAAGTTGTTAGTTATTTTTATTATTAGCAATTATATTCCTTTTTTCCTTAAGCCATTTTGAGTTTAGTTTTCTGAAACCTGCAAGTGGCAGGACACTGGCCAATTCAACCACCCAAAAGAAAAACCAAGCAAAACCAATCAACAGCTTTAAGCACATATACATAAAATATAAACTTTCTCTTTATCAGAAAGAAATCATCAAAAATTTAAAAGTAAATGGAAAAGGAAGGAAGCATATTTTAACCTTTAGGATTGATAGTTTTTGCCATTACAAATAACAAGATGGAGATGCTACAGAAAATGGGCGAAAGTATGAACACACAATTCATGAATGAAAAAATAGGAATGCAAAAAAAGTTGTTTCTAAAAATCAGGAAAATGAAATGAATCAGAAATTAATTTTTTCCAATGACATAACTAAAGAGTATTTTACATTTTATTATCCAGCGCTGGCAAGAGAGAAGAGTCTCTCATGGACTGCTGGTGAGACTGTAAATTGATACCACCTTTCTGGAAGGTAATCTAGCTATAATAAAAATAAGCAAATCTTTGATACAATAATTCTTCTAAGAATTTATCAAAGGAGATAATTAAGGGTGTTTGTAAACATTCTCCCTTCAAGTTTGCTTACTGGCTTGTATTTATATATGAGGGTACTTCAAAAAGTTCATGAAAAAAATAAAATTAAAAGGTAATATGACTCCATGAATTTTTTGAACATGAATTTTTTGAAGTATCCTCATATAGAAACATTGGGTAATGAATATCCAAAAAATAGGAGATTCATTTTCCATGAACTTTTTGAAGTATCCTCATATAGAAACATTGGGTAATGAATATCCAAAAAATAGGAGATTCANTTAAGGGTGTTTGTAAACATTCTCCCTTCAAGTTTGCTTACTGGCTTGTATTTATATATGAGGGTACTTCAAAAAGTTCATGAAAAAAATAAAATTAAAAGGTAATATGACTCTTTCCATGAACTTTTTGAAGTATCCTCATATAGAAACATTGGGTAATGAATATCCAAAAAATAGGAGATTCATTAAAATCCATACTGTTTAGTCATTTAAAGTGTTGATAGAAAATATGTACATATATAGAAAGATGTTCATGATGATTAAATAAAAAGTTACCAAACTATACAGTATGAGCCTGTTTAGTTGTATAAATACTTATATATACGTATGGAAAAAGATCTACCAGGATACACATCAAATGATAGTGAAATCTCTGGGTGGTAGAATTACGAATTTTCTAATTTGTTGGGGTTTTTTTCTGCTTATGTGTATATTTCATTCTTGCTTCAGTGAACCTTCATTGACTTTCAATAAGGAAAAATGTCTCTTAAATTAATAAAAAGCCGTAAGTCACCTCTAAGAGTAATTTCAGTCATGCATTTGGAGCCAAAATGCCTGCAAGCTGTAGGTGAAGCACGGATTATAAGAAAGTCAAGGGAGTGGACTCTCTTTTAAGAAAATTTGGTTGTAAAAACAAACAGCAAAGGGTCTCAAGAACATACGTGGCACATAGTTATCAAGGTAGAGAGCTTGCACTGGAGAAGAGGAAGAGGCTGAAGATGCAGAAAGAGAAAATCACTGAGGCGATATCTAATGAAGCCTCCAGCAGCAACGTTCTGTGCTTTCCATTCTTCATTCTCAAGCAACTTCCATTTGGGCTGGGTTGGGCTGGGCTGCTTTACCTGGTTCCCCGTGCTCTTTTTTCGCTTTGTACCAAACATATGCCAATGCTGCAATAGACTCAAAAAGGGGGCAGAACTTACCCAGGGGCATAACCTATGTTCTCAGCCTCCTGGTGTCTTAATGCCTTACACTAGGTGCTGTAGGCACTTTTCATCGGCAACTTTCCCCAGGGGAAAAAAAAAACAGATGCTTGAAGCCCCAGGAGAGGCTCTCTCAGGCCCCACTCCCATAGAA
>NW_007727959.1:133673-135178 GCF_000696425.1 Galeopterus variegatus
GCCACCATGTCTCTGGGCCTGGGGACAAAGGGATGAGTGTCCCCTTCTGCTCTGTCCCTCATGGTCAGCTGGAAGTGGAGGGGCACCCTGAGTTTAGGTCTGAAGAGGTACATTCACTGTCATAGTGTGCAACGCGGCAAATGTGACTTACAGGAGAACAGGAAAACGCCAAACACCAAGCATTCCGAGGATGGAAAACACCACCACGTGAGAGAACACAGCTCAACTGATACCAGTTATGGGGCTCATGAGCCGGTGTACATTTCCAAATACAATGCTCACACTACAGTGTAAATGTCCTGTACTCAGGACACTGAGAGCTGTCAGACCCATCAGTCCCCAGGGCAGCCAGGCCAGCCCCGTGCCTGGTACAATACCCTCCAACTGCTAGGGGCTGTGCCTGCTGGGGACCTGGGTTTCATTTGTGCACATCTCTGGGAGAGGAAAATAAATTACTGTGGCCAATTCACGGAGGGGCTTGCAAAACAAGAGGGAAACCAGCCCGTGCAACACGGATATTTAAAAATGCAATAAACCGTCTCCATTTGTGCAGAAATGTGCAGTGAAGAACTGTTAGGTTCAGGTCCTATTTATTTTTGACCTTCCAAAGAAGGACACTGGCCTCAGAAGGGACAGGGACACACACACAGTGTGTATCTAGATCTCTGTTTTGCACTCCAGGATTCACTCGACAGCACAGCATAAAGCCGCTGGTTGGTCGCGATCCGGCCCTATTGGTCTAAACAGATTTTTTGGTGGCTTCTCTGCTAAACCGTTCGTTCCTACTGCGCTCAGGGAGCCAGGAAGCCCCCCGAGGCAGGGCGTCCNAAAAAAAAAACAGATGCTTGAAGCCCCAGGAGAGGCTCTCTCAGGCCCCACTCCCATAGAAAAGTGAACCCCATCCTCCACTGCAGTCATCACACACACTTGACCTTAATTATCTAAAAAGTGAGTTTTTGACAATTCATGAGGGCTTGAATGCTCTGTGAGAGAGATTACAGTTTTCATTTATTTTGGGCATATCAACAGCTGGTGACCTAGATTAAGAAATAATTTAATATGTGAAAAGGCAGACCATATTCTAAATTCTTTCACAGATGGAAAATGGATTGAGGGAAAAGCTTCAGAGTGAAGATTCAAGTAATTACTTGGAACGGTGGCGGGGGCAGGGGCAGGGGAAGGAATCCCTACAAGCGGGTAAAATGAAGTGTGGAAAATGAGGACAAAATCTGGCCCAGACCCCAGGGGCAGCAGATCCCTGCCTACTTTCTGGACAAGTAACCAGGGACAGGACAGGGACAGGAAGCCTTGTTAAGTCAACTGCTGAGGGAGTGGCAGGAGGAGGATCACTGTAGTTCAGGATGAGCTTGGGTAGATATTAAAAGAAATACAATCCTCTTACTGCTCCGAGAGTGTGCATGTGCAGAGGTAGGGACCTGAGACAGCCACCATGTCTCTGGGCCTGGGGACAAAGGGATGAGTGTCCCCTTCTGCTCTGTCCCTCA
>NW_007727959.1:136446-140919 GCF_000696425.1 Galeopterus variegatus
CGGCGGCCCCAGGGCCGGAGGCAGCTCCGGGCTCCTTTACAGCTGAGTCTGCGTCGGGGCGAGGGCGAGCGGCCCGATTCTCTAAAGCAAAACAGAAAGGGGGGAAAGAAGAGGCAAGGGGGACCCCAGGGACGTGGAGGCGGCGGGATGGCAGCGGCGCTGAGGCCGAGCGTGACGGCTGGTCGCCTGCTGCTCCCGGGGGGACCGGCTGACCACCCTGGCCGGAGGCGGCGCCCCTCATCCGCCCTGGGTGTTCCAGAACGGCTGGACCGACTTCGGCCTGCCCTGGGGAGGTTCACGGGGACGGGGGCTGACTGGGAAACTGAGTCACGGCGAGGCTGGCTGGAGAGCTGCAGTGGAGAAGTGGCGGAGAGGAGAGGAAGGGTCTACCGCTGACACGTGTTGAAACTCTAGGACAGGACGGAGGGTAGGGGGTGAGTTCCGTGGTGGGAAGAGTCGAGCCCTGCAGGACAGGTGCTGTGCCTCGGCCATCCCCATAATTCCTGCGCTGAGCGGAAACCCTGGCACAGGCCCTCCCCAGTCCGCTACAGCCTCACGGCAGCAGTGGAGGATCCGGGCCTCGCTTCCTTTCAAACCTCCTGGAGGCCTTAGCAGGGGTTCCCATTCCCCTGTATGCTCGGCAGAAGTAAGAAAAGCAGAGAGAAATTTGGGCTACACTAGCCACCACTCTTGAAGGCTCTGACCAGTGGTCACACTGTTCACATTCACTTCTCCTTTAGAGCGCGAGGAGGGAAGGCAGGTGTGTCCAGCAGAGGTCTGAAGGGATCCGGCACCTGAATCCTGGGAGTCCAAGTGACCACCCCACTGCACCTCCGGAGGAGATGGTTACATGGGTAGCCCCCGGTTAATGGCCCCTAGTATTCACTCCTGTGTGGTGCTATAGTCCCCTCACTTTGATTCTAAAATGATGCTGTGACCAGCTTTAATCAACAAGATGTGTAGAATGAATGCTGTGTCAGTTCCAGGCCTTGACCCTGAGAAACCAGGCAAGTTTTGCCCTCTGGAGAGCCAGTGCGGTTAGGAGCAGGTCACCTGCAACAGGCAGAAGTCCACAAGCAAGATGACCGAAGCAGTGTCATCCAATGCCGAAGTGTCAGGATCATGCTTTCCTGCACACAGGCTTCACTCCCCGACACCACTGGACACGCCACCATTCCCGATGGCTTGTTCCTCTTTCTTGTATGGGCTATGCAGTCTTCTCAGTCAGTCAAGGAAAATACGACCCATCCAATCTGTATAGATTCACTATTAATGAAAAGTCACCACAATTCTCCCCAATTTCTAGGACAAGCTTAGAAAGAAAATTATATTTAATATATTAAGGTGGGTTCACAAAAATACCGCAACTCCAACCACAGATCTTCATCCATGGACAATTCCTGAATTGATCTTTATTTCCTATTTACCTTCCTACCTTCTAAATGTGCTTCAAGCAGGTTGATAAGTCAAAATATGAATTATGACAGGTTTTGTTAATGGCCAGAATTGCTAGTGTATCATCACATTTACTGCATGTTTTAATGGCACAGACGCTTGTCCTCTGCCATCTTTTCACCTTGTCAGTCCAATCGTTACTCCTGCTTGGGGAAGGGGATGTCAGATCTACTTTTTAATGTAGCTACCTCTTTGCTTACACCCATAAGGGTTATAATATAACATTGTATATAATGTGATTTACATGCTAAAACATTCTGATTAGCTATAACTTCTTTGTAATTTTTGAGTTCTTTGTGTCACTGTGTACATAATCAAGGAGGCATTCCATTTAAACCTTTGGTTAAAACTAACTGGAATTTTGCTCTTAACCAAATTATGACTAGGTCTGATACTTACCTCTTTGTTTGAAGACTCCAATGAAATTTTATTTCCTCTCACAAATGCTAAATGAAAATAGTAGTAAAAGCAGGATGCTCTGTAAAGAATTTTTTTTTTTTTGTCTTTTTCGTGACCGGTAAGGGGATCGCAACCCTTGGTGTGGTGTCGCCCTCACCGCACTCAGCCAGTGAGCACACCGGCCATTCCTATATACGATCCGAACCCGCGGCGGGAGCATCGCTGTGCTCCCAGCGCCGCACTCTCCCAAGTGCGCCAGGGGCCGGCCCAAGAAATAGTTTGACTATCTTGTACCTTTCAGGTGAAAACAATCAACCATGGACTCACAGTCAACTCTTCAAATCAGGCCGACTATCTACATTTTAGTTCCATGTATATTTTTGCTAAATTTTGTCTATGTGACTACTCTATTTTTCCTAGTTTGACCAAGTCTAAAAACAACAACTTCTTAACTATATTAATAACGCATCACTAATGTATCCCAAAATGCTAAATAGGAGGAAGAGCTTTGTTTTACACAGACCACTAAAGAAAACAATGACACTGTATTAAATTGCCTAGTAACTTTAGCATGTTTCAATACCATGCTTGATGCATTTATGCAAAGTAGGTGCAAAACAATTCCTATACTCCGAACAAATTGCTCGAACATCATTTAACAACTTACAAACGAACTAAGAGGTCAAGAAGCAAAACAAAATAGAAAATCTAATTAGCTACAACTCTTTCTGAAGAAAGAGACAAGTTCCTGCAAATATTTTATGCTATTTTCCATCCATAAATAAATGCTATGAACAATGCAGTAATCAGCACGTTTGTGCTGCTGAGAGCACCTTCTTAATTGCTTTTATATAGCTCCACTATTATATCGGGAATAATTTTTCAGCTCGGACAAACCCCAGCTTTGTCACAGTGATCTACCTTAAAACCTTTTAACAAAAGCTTAATTTTGTCTTATATTGACAGAGACTTCTTTGGTTCAAGGAATCTATTTTTGGTTAAACGCACTAATATTTATATTTTTATTTGAATGCGGTTATCCAGATGTGCCCACTTTGACAGCGTGGCTGCTCCTGCTCCCTGACCCGTTGTCTTCTGCCCCTACTGCCTCTAACACGAGGACTCCTCCAGGCTGCTCCTGGAGCTGTGGCACCTGCTCAGCAGAGCAATTACCTGGCACCACAGGATCCCCACCACAACATCCGTCCATTCAGAGAGCACTTCAGCCAACGCCCTGGGTAACGAGGCCAACTCCCCAGGGTTATGGTATGATTCTGTATGCAGGAAGCCTGGACTAATTATTGTGTTCTCCCCTGTTGCAAACATACAGCTACCCCCCTGCAGTAGAGCCTCCTTGCTCTCCAGAGGCCATGCGACCTGTTCCCATGTCTAAACTTTTCTCACTCCCTTCACTTCTTTTCTCCAAAGCCCCCGACATGCTGCTGCTTGGAGCCAACTCCATGGAGATCAAGGGAGCTGGGGGAGATGGTGGCAAATGTTCCTGTTCCTCTTCCTGTTACTTTCAGGGTTTTGGCTGCAGTTCAGCATTATTAGACTTAAATAGGCTTCAGTTGGCTAGTCTAGGATGAAATGTGTTGTGGATTGGATTGTGTCCCCCAAAAAGATATGTAGAAATTCTACCCCTTGTTACCTGGGAATGTGACCTTATTTGGAAATAAGATCTTTACAGATGTAAGATGTAAGTTAAGATGAGGTGTTACTGGAGAAGGGTAGGCCCTTGATCCAGTGTAACTGATGTCCTTATAGGAAGAGAAGAGCCCCAGAGACAGACACGGAGAGAAGATGCTGCTGTGTGAAGACTGACACAGGGGGCAGAAGGCCGTGTGGTGACAGAAGCAGAGCTTGGAGTTACAAAGCTGCTCGCCAGGGAGCACCGAGGACTGCTGGCAACCATAGAAGGTAGGAAGGTGGGCACGGCACCTTCATCTCAGACTCTTGGTTTCCAGAACTGTGGGAGAGCAAACATCTGCTGTTGTAAGCCACCCTGTTTTTGGTATTTTGTTACAGCAGAGTCACAAAGAAGACATACAGCATCCAACCTGTTTCTTAACAGAGTGCATCTCAGACAATTTATCTCCCAATCCAAATAACTGGCAAAACATCAAAAACAAGATTTTTTATTAGATGGAGCAGCCTGTGTTCAACTGTTGTTCTCTTTTGAAACAGTGTGTTTTTAAGTGCATAATTGATCCTTATTTTTCTTCTTAATTTAGTGGAAGAATGCTTTCTAGCGAACCTGTTGTAGGTTAGGCTGAAGTGGAGTCTGGGTTGCAAGTTGATTGGGATCAGCAGGCCTGTGGAAGGCAGGAAGCAGGACTGGCAGAGGGCCTGGCCCACCTGGCAGGGGCTCTGTCCTGAGCGCTGCCCATAGAGTGTCTTCTGCCAGCTCATGTGGCTGGGCCTTTACACCCTGCCCGCCAGTCCCCAGAGACGTGTGGCCCGAGGAGGGGCGTGAACTCAGGCCAGCAGCTCTCTGCTGCTGGAGCTGCCCCTGAAGGCACTGGCAGGTGAAGGCTGCTGCCGACTGTTGAAGGGCCATCTGGGCAGCAGGCCTGTCACCTCCTCTCTGTGGTTCAAGGTAGAGCTGCTAGCACATAG
>NW_007727959.1:142543-144148 GCF_000696425.1 Galeopterus variegatus
ATATATATATATGCATATTATATATATGCATATTATAACTACATAAAATGCAGTTGTACTGATACCTCTCATTTGAAGCCATCCAAGCTTCTCGTTTGCCTTCCTTTGTCCCATATTTGTATCTCCCATCTTCCATGTTACTCTGGCTCCCAACAACCTCACTATATTCGTTCATTTGCTTAATTCCATAATACCCACATAATTGTTTCAGAATTTTCATACCACTACAACAAACAAGCCTATCAGGAAGAGTTCAAGATTTGTTTGCAGTTTTTTTTTTCTTTAGGCTGAAGTCAAAGTACTGTGTTCCAAACTTACTTGGGATACTAGCATAAAGACAGGCACGTAAACCAACAGAGTAGAATAAAGAGCCCAGAAATAAGCCCTCACATACAAGATCAAACTGATTTTCAACAAGACTGCAAAGACCATTCAGTGAAGAAAATGACAGTCTTTTCAGCAAATGGTGCTGGAAAAACTGGATATCCAAAATGTGGAAGCAACCCTAGTGTCCATCAGCTGATGAGTGGATAAAAAATTTGTGGTATGTATATACAACAAATGTATGTCAGCTTTAAAAAGGAGGGAAATGCCGACACCTGGTACATGATGACTGAAGCTTGAGGATATTACGCTAAGTGAAATAAGTCATTCACAAAAAGACAACTATTTATGATTCTGCTCATATGAGGTACCCAGAGTAGTCAAATTCATAGAGACAAAGTAGAATGCTAGTTGCCANGACTGTTGAAGGGCCATCTGGGCAGCAGGCCTGTCACCTCCTCTCTGTGGTTCAAGGTAGAGCTGCTAGCACATAGTAGGCACGTGTTCCTCAGTCCTTCTCTCCAAAGTATCTCCTGTTTCGTCACCCTGCTGTGTCGTCGTGCCTCCTTCCTATACAGAGATGTTTCGAAGGTACCTTAATAGTGACTCAGCCATACGATCGAAGTCCACACTTTTATATTTGAACATGGATTATTTGCCCCTGACTGATGAAGTTACTTATAAATGCTACCATTTTTCCATTTATAATAAATAACTTGTGAGGAGATACTTTAAGATTCTGTAAATTCCCTTTTCTTGTCAAACTCTCCCTCGGCCAATCAAGCACGCATAATAATTCTTGCCTAAATCTATTTTACTATGCTGGCTTTTAAGTGATGATTTTCTAATTTCTTCAATGCTACTATATTGATTAGTCATCATTCTACTGTATGGAAGAGCTTTCCCTTTCTTCACATTTATTTCTTAATTTATTATTTATTTATTATCAGTGTGAACTCAGGGATCCTTATTTTATTGAATCTGTTATTGTCATTACTTACCTTGATGATCAGATTTGGCCATTGAAAGCCCCTTCAATTTTTCATATCACTTCATCATTTTGGGGGTGGTGGGCACTTCTTTATTTTCTGGCATAATTAGACATTCCAGGATCATTTTTATTTTCCTTACCCCAGCCCTTAATAAGCCGTTTCCCCATGGACCTCTGATTCCTATTAGTGGGTAATGTAGAAACCAGGACCAAGCTCTAGGTTTGCTCACTGCTACTGAATGTCATTGCTTCTAGTTCTTTCAGTGGACAGAATATGCATATATATATAT
>NW_007727959.1:145858-147833 GCF_000696425.1 Galeopterus variegatus
AAAAAAAAAAAAAAATAGTTCAAATGGCAAATTTTATGTTGTGTATGTTTTGCCACAATAAAAAAATTTTAAAAGAAACTTCCTCAGGGAAGTTACTATGCTCATTAGAAACCAGTTTATTTGCTACTGGTGCATTTAGTTTGGGGTTTTTCCCCATCCTTGTAATTTTATTTAATATTATCGAATATTTAAAACACTAATAAGAATTGAAAAGTCATTGTAGAGAAAGACATCCTCAGAGAAGTGTCCCTCCCGCCCTGGCCCCTCCAACCGCGTCCTCTGAACTCCATCCCTTGTGGGTAACCACTTTCATTAGCTTATGTATCATTATTCTCCTGTTTCTTTTTGCAAAATTACACAGATATGTTTTCTTGTTTTGTCTATCACAAAAGGTGGCATACTACATATATTCTTTTTCATTTTTTACTTAAAAACATATTCTGGACTCTCTCCCACAAATCAACCAATTTACAACTATTAAAAAGCAAGAACAGCCAAGCTGGGTCTGCTAGAGCTCAGGGGAAGAGGGGGAGAGATGTACAGAATTCATGAAGGCAGGAGAAGCCACGATGAGAGAAAGAAAGGACCGCTCCACCCATTTTGGGCCCTGGCCACTTCAAGGCTTCACAGAGCAAGAGCTGGCAAAAGCCACAGCTGTGCCCTTTGGGCAAAATTGCTTGGAGGTGGCAGGGGAGAAGAGGGCCTTGGTGGCCCCCAGGCCAGCAAGACCACTANGGTGCATGGCCCACCCCATGGGAAGTGTTTGGATTGCAGGTAGTAGGAGAGACGGGCCCACTGGGGGAACACTGGGGCACAGCAAGGACAGCTGATCTGCCCTCCAGTCAGCACAGGACCACTCAGTGGAGACTGGTCAGGAATATAGAACTGCAGGGGGTGCAGTTTGCTTAAAAGACTCAGGCCCAGACCAGAGTTTCCACACAACCCAGGAGTACTGACCTCACAAGACCCGGAAGTACATACAAGGTCAACAATCAAAACCTGAGCTGCACAAAAAGCCTTCCCCAGAGAATCAGCAGCAATGAAGCAATTTAGCTCAACCACAGGGCTCAAGTGCTGGTCCACAGGAAGTTTGCCCATTCTAAAAGTACACAAAGGACAGCAAATGTGTTCCACTGCAGAGTTTAAGTGGTAGAAACAGCAAATTATCCAACAAAGAACTGAAAGAAAAAACAAAATACCCACAGACCAGAGACAAAGTCTGATATTAACCAGTAAGGTTATAACACCACCAAAGAACACCTATAACACCTAGGAGGACCCCAAGCCCCCTGGGCTCCCAAGCCAGGGAGAGGGGAGAGCCATGGGCCTCAGCCACATTCCCCCAATGACTACACCCAGCCCAGCAACAACCACCGAGCATCCCGGATCGTGAGCTGGGGCGGTGGGGGGGCCTCAGCCATGCCCCCCAGACATCCACAACCAGCCCATTGTCAACTGCAACCTGCCACTGGAACTCCCCTGACAAAATGAGGGGGGTGCTATGGGCCTCGACCAAGCCCCGCTCCTTCCTACTCCTCTCACCCTATTTCCTTCCAGCTTCCCCTTCCACCTCCCCCACAACTGCTCCACAACATCTTAGAATGAAAAAAAATAATAATATTAATAAATAAATATTAAAGAAAAACAAAATATATTCTGAAAATGGCTCCCTTTCGTAGTGATTTTTCTCATTCTTTTTTTAACTAGTTTACAGTGCCCCACAGTATGCACGTACCATAGTTTATTCAATCAACTATTATTTTTCTCATTTACCCCAATGCCTAAATTATCCCAGACTTGGCCAGTGAGAGCAATCTCCTATATTTGAGCATTTAGCTCGTTTAGATAGTTTACAGTGTGTTATGATGACAGTGCTGCCATGAATAGCCTTTTGCACATGCATTGTCAAACCGTTAAACAGATATCTTCATGGTAGATTCTCAGAAGTGGAATCCATAGGGGCCGGCCCGGTGGC
>NW_007727959.1:148560-154597 GCF_000696425.1 Galeopterus variegatus
AAAAAAAAAAAAAAAAAAAAAAAAAAAAGTGGAATCCATAGATCAAAGGATACATGCGTAAGTAGTTTCACTCAGTATTGTCAAATTCTCCTACATCAGGTAATACTATTTTAATACTATTTAATACTAAGATTTTGGATTTTCATCAGTCTGATAGGTGAGAAAAATTTGAAAGAATTATAAACTTCAAATAAATGAGAGATTTTTCACCCTAAATATCTAAGATTAAGAAAAAAGATTATGACAGTTCATGCCTCTAATTCCAAAATCTGGGTCATTTGCATTTGTAGGTGTGCTTCTATCAATGTTTTTAAACTAAATTATGGATAACATTCTCCTGCTTCTTCATGTGTCTTATACTTTTTAAATTTTATGACAGATATCATAGATAAAAGAGTAGAGACTGAATCGAATAATATTTTTCTTAAAAATGGTGTACCCTTTTCGGTCAGGAAGATGAGGTAAGGGGCTGGTCTCTTCCATCTTACCAGGAGTCAAGCTGGGTGGGGGTAGCTGCTGTGGTTAGTTTTGGTTTACACCTGGTTCTCTTGGGAGTGAAATCAGCCCCCCTCTCCCCGCAGCAGGACTCCACCATGTGTCACCAGTGTATGATGAGACTGTGAGGTCTCTCTCCTTTCCAGCTTCTTTACTACCAACGGGCTGATCGCTTTGACCTCATCAGGAGTTGAACACATGGCAGCTGCACTCTGATTTGATTACTTTGAATTATCTTCTAGTGTCAAGTGTTCTGGAGGTGATGTCAGGCCCCTCCAGCCTGTGATATATACAGACAGGCGTAGTGCAACTAAGATTTCTTCAGCCAACACTAATTCAGAAACAGCAGGAGAGAATGGTTGCACCTGGCGGGGCTAGCTTTACATTTTGGGCTTGGACTAGTTTTCTATGGCTGCTGTAACAAATTACCATAAACTCAGTAGTTTAAAACCACACAAACATATTATCTTACAGTTCTGTTGATCAGAAGTCTGACACAGATTTCACCAAGCTCAATGTTAGAACAGTGCATTTATTTCTGGAGGCTCTGGGAGAGATACATTTTCTTGCCTTTTTCAACTTCCAGAACTGCATTCCTTGGCTCATAGCCCTTTCCTTCTTCCTCAGAGCAAGCAATGTCAATCCGAGTACTTCTCACATGGCCATCTCCCCAGTTTTCTCTTCTAATTCCCTCTTCTACTTCTATGGACCGTTGTGATTACATTGAACCAACTAGGATAATCTCCCCATCTTAAGGTCAGCTGATTAGCTGCCTAAATTCCATCAGCTACCTTAATTCTCCTTTATCATGGAACCTAACAGATTCACAAGTTTCAAGGATTTGGTCATCCGTTATTCTGCCTACCATAGGTCTTTTCCAGGTTCCATCCCATTGTGCTAACCCACATTAAATATTCAGCTGCTGCTTCTCACTTCTCTCTGACTGTGGCAGGCCCCCTGCCCACATCACAGGCTGCGCTCTTGTGAAGCAGGCTCTGAGATGGTGCCCACCGTGTGTGATGCTCACAGCAAGTGCTCTAGGGCTCAGTGCCTGTGGAGGGAGGCACAGTAGTGTCCTGGGGCTGCCCTAACAGAGAACCACAAACCTGATGGCTCAAAACAACAGAAATTTATTCTCACACAGTTCCAGAGGCCAGAAGTCTGGAATCAAGTTGTTGGCAGGGCTGCACTCACTTCCAAGGCTCTAGGGGAGGTTCATTTTTTTTGTCTTTTCCAGCTTCTAATGGCTGTTGACATTCCTTGGTCTGTGGCTGCTGACCCCAGTTTCTGCCTTCATCTTCAAGGGAGCTTCTCTTCATATCTTCTTCTCTATGTGTCTCTTCCCTGTGTGTATCTTATAAAGACATATTATTGCATTTAAGACCTACCAAGAGAATCCAGGATAATTTCATCTCAAATCCTTAATTACATCTGTAAAGACGCTTTGTTCAAATAAATTAGCATTCGCATGTTCTGGGGATTAGGAAGTGGATATATCTTTTTGGTGGGGGGGTACCATTCAACCCAGTACAGGAGGGTAGAAAGCAGGATTGGGTAGAGAGAAGAAGAGTGCAATACAGGCCCAGCCACCTCAGCAAGCCACACAGAAAGCTCTGGAGCTGAAGTGGCTCATCAGATTTCTCCTGCACTGCATGGAAATGTCCAGACCTATATACTCCTACCTCAGCCAGTCATCACACATGGGTGATGCCTGCCTGGGCAAGGTGGCTTGCTGTAGAGGATTCATAAAACAAATGTAGTTCACAGGGCCTGGTTTTCCAAAGCCTTGCAGTTTCAAATACTGATGTGCAAAGGACAGGAAATTTTCCCCAGGCTATTGTGTCTCTTGCAAGATAAGAATTGTAACACAGCAAGGTTGCTGGCTCAAAGTCAGACAAGTTTCTGATTGATATGTAAAGATCCTGGGAAATTGCAGTGGTAAGAAGAGAATGTTTGCTAAAATCAAGCCTTCATTGCAAATTGCATTACAGAAGGTCACCTTGCTTGACTTATTGAATGTTACCAGCTTCTGTTGTTAAACTTGTTAAACTGTACTTAACAAAACCTCACCTATGTCTCTTCCTATAACTTCTTGGTCTAGAGAATAAAAGCAGGAAGAGAACCCCAATTCGTGGTTAATTTCTCAAAGGGAAAAAATGTCTCGCTCTTGAGGGTTCTGGGATATTAACCCCTTTCTGGGGCATCTCACTGCTCAAAAGAGATGGGCTTTGAGTAATCTTTGGCAGCTCTGTCACCCAGGGAAAAAGGGGTGAGGCAAAGCAACACTTGCTGTGGCTGCAGAATCCCTGCAGGGTTGACAGCACTCCCACCAGCTGGGGCCACAGCCCTTCTGGAAAAGAGATCTGGACAGCACATCTTCTGTCCGCAGCAGTCTGCCCTGGTGCTGCCCTGGTCCTCTTCTGCACAGACAGCTGGGGCACAGCTCCTCCAGCCCTGTTCTCATCACAACAGCATCCGCCAGGCTTCGGACCTTGCCTATGTTGCTCTGGAGCCTTATTATCCCCATTGCAATCAGTGCCTGGTTTTACAATGGCTCCCACCAGCCCCTGGTCCACAGAGAAGGGCCACCCCTGCATTGGTTGGTGACATCGAGGCACTCCTGATAGGCTTGGTCAACGGCAGATCTCCCATGCCTTCCCATCGAACATGACCATCTGTTGAGTTTTTCTGGCCTAACGTAGTATATCCTCTCTGGCACACCTCCTTCCCTGAGTCCTTCAATCCCTTCCTTCCTGTCTGCCCTAGTAGTTCTGGCATTTTCTCTGACTTAGTGTAGGCCATTACTTTGTTCATGCTTCTAGGAGCCATCCTACCAGCCAGGCTTAGTCTCTGCTAGGGTATTAAACACTGTATCTTGGGAGAATGCAACTAAATTATAAAGTCTCCCTTATCCAGTCGTACACTCCAGCCCCCTTTATCAAACATGCTTAGAGTCTGGCCCCACACAAATTCCCCCCGGCTCCTGCTATCTGGGATTTGTGGCTCCTTTGTGGTATCAGCTTTTTCCTCCCTATTCAGGCTCTGCACGTCCCTGGCTGAGACATCCTGTGACTTCTCCCTAGTTTTAGACCTAGTATCCAGGAGGGAGGTGGGGACCAGATCCTGAGGAACATACCTGCCTTGCAGGGCAGAGGCCTTTGGATTATCTTCAAGGGACGGGGTGTTCTAGCTCTTGATAGGGAAGCCCAGTCCACTTCTGAAGGCTCAAAAGTTTTGGGGAAATTTGCAGACTTAAAAATTTCAGCATTTTCAGCCTAGATATTCCATCCCATGTGTCGGCATCTCATTCTTCCCCAACCAGGTCTCTGACCTTGGCATTGCAGGCCTGCAGGGCTGGGAGCTTAACCTTTGCAGCTCTTCTCTGATGATTAAGTCCTAGGCTTTATCTTTAGCTTTGTCTGCACTCCCACTGCAGGACGCTTTGCAGAGCCTCTTTGCTTTCTGCCAAGAGGGTATGCTGATGTTCACACTGGTATTCCAATTGTCAGCTAATTGCTTTTAGTCTTTCTTTATCTTTTTCTAGAGTGTCAAATGCATTTAACAATAAGCATCTAATTCCATTATCCTTTTAGTTACTATGTTCCCGTATCTTTCAAACACTGGCTGACGCATTTCACCAGCTAGGGCCTTCCCTACCTTGTGTCTTCCTTCAGCCTCCATCACTAGTGAAAGTTTTCACAACTGGACTGTCACCTGTGCCACAATCTGTCTGCGTGCCACTTATCATCAGCGACGAGGTCCTCACTGCCAGCTGGGCAGAGAGTAACTGAGCTCCAAAACCCCACTCGATTGTTCAGCTTCTTGGATGCTCCTGGCATTACCTGTCAACGGTTGAGTTTTCCAGGTAGCAGTGTCCGAGACAGAATCTACTGGAAAGGATGTTTATTAGGAATTAACATCTATGGAAGGGAGAGGAAAGAAGCAGACTGAGTCACACAGATAAGTCAAGCTGCAGTGCAGACCCAGTAGCTTCAACCCACGCCACAAGGAGCTCTGGAATAGAACAGCTCAATCAGTCATTGGTTATTGGCCTCCCCCAGAAGAACGTGACTTTGGGCGAGTTGTCTTTCCGCAGCCAAGGCACTCCCTGAAGGGGTTAACAGCCAAAAGATGCCCAACAGCTGAGCAACAGGCCCCTTTTTGAAGTGGTTTTTGAGTGTGGTGCATCCATGTTCCCGGGGCAGGGCAACGACCCCCACATGTGACAGTGGCTGGTTTGCCCTGCTCTGCAGTGGACAGCCTCTGGACCTCACTGTGTCCACAGCTCTCCAATGTCATTGAAGAAAAGGAAGATGTTTTAGTNGGGTTAACAGCCAAAAGATGCCCAACAGCTGGGCAACAGGCCCCTTTTTGAAGTGGTTTTTGAGTGTGGCGCATCCATGTTCCCGGGGCAGGGCAACGACCCCCACATGTGACAGTGGCTGGTTTGCCCTGCTCTGCAGTGGACAGCGTCTGGACCTCACTGTGTCCACAGCTCTCCAATGTCATTGAAGAAAAGGAAGATGTTTTAGTTTATCTGATATGTTGTTGTTCGGGTGGTGTCTTAGTCCATATTGTGTTGCTATAACAGAAATACCTGAGACTGGGTAATTTATAAAGAACAGAGGTTTATCTGGCTTATGATTCTGGGACAGCTACATCTGGCTCGGGCCTCAGG
The DNA here is from genome assembly GCF_000696425.1 of Galeopterus variegatus. Lineage (NCBI taxonomy): Eukaryota > Metazoa > Chordata > Mammalia > Dermoptera > Cynocephalidae > Galeopterus > Galeopterus variegatus. The sequence goes on from NW_007727959.1 coordinate 153,734, forward strand.
CCGCATCTACTAATGGCAGAAAGTGGCAGGCAGCCGGTGGGTACAAGCAGATCACATGGCGAGAGGAAGCAAGAGAGAGAGAGAAGGTGCCAGGGTCTTGTTAAACAGCCAGCTCTCGCAGGAACTAACAGAGCGAGAACTCACTCATTACTCCCACTTTCCCAGGGAGAGCATTAATCCATCCATGAGGGATCCGCCCCCATGACTCAATCAGTTTCCAACACAGCCACATTGGAGATCAAATTTCCACATGAGTTTTGGAGGGAACAACACATCCAAACTCCATCAGGTGGGAGCAGTGATATTTCACAACTTCAGCTGCCTCCTCAGTGGTGAAACTACTCCAGACTCTGAATTCTTAACTTCAGTTGTTCCGTCTTTCAGTCCTGGGATTCCCATCTGATCCTTCTCTATACCACTCATTCTGTGCTAAAATTCACCATCTTATCTTTTAATTTCTTGAGTGTATTTATCACAACTGTTTTAATGTTCTCATATGAGAACTCTAATGTTTGGATTTCCTGAGCAAATATTTTCTTCTTTCTTTTTTATTTTGTTTCTTTTTCCTTTCTTCCTCTTTCCTTCTTTTGTTTTGTTTTGTTCTGCTTTGCTTTGTTTTGCATGCCAGGTTATTTTTGATTGGATATCAGACACTGTAGGTGATATATTATCAAGATAAGTTGAGGCTTTCAACAGTATCTTCCTCCAAATAGGATTTCCTTTTGCTGTTGGTGAGTGGTAAGAGCAATGAAGATCACCTTAATCCCAATAGAGATTGAGCTTGTTCAGACCTTATGTGTGCATGCGTGTGCATGTGTGTGTGTGTGTGTGTGTGTGTGTGTGTGTGTGTGTGTGTGTGTGTGT
>NW_007727959.1:156176-157086 GCF_000696425.1 Galeopterus variegatus
CCCTAATTTATGGAATCTTGCCTCATCGAGTTCTCCCTGCCTCGGTAGCTCTCTGATGCCTTCCGATGGTGTGTGTGTGTCTGTCTGTCTGTGTGTGTGTGTGTGTGTGTCTATGTGTGTGTGTCTGTGTGTGTGTGTCTGTGTGTCTGTGCGTGTGTGTGCATGTGTGTCTGTCTCTGTGTGTGCATGTGTGTGTGTCTGTGTGTGTGTCTGTGTGTGTCTGTGTGTGTGTGCGTGTGTGTGCGTCTCTGTGTCTGTGTGTGTGTCTGTGTGTGTGTCTGCGTGTGTGTGCGTGTGTGTGTGTCTCTGTGTGTGTCTCTCTGTGTGTCTCTGTGTGTGTGTGTGTGTGCATGCACGTGCATGTTAAATTTTGCTCAGCTTTTCTGCACATTCTCAGCAGGAGTGTTGGTCTGTAACAAAATAGTTCATCATTGCCAGAAGCACAATTCCAAGCTCTTGTTTTATCAAATTTATGTTTTTAGCAACTTGTTTTACAGCAAAAAGCAGCTCTGAGAAATTTCCTTCTGTTCTTTGAGTTATATTTTTATCTATTTTGTGCTCTGTTTGTCTTTTGCATGGCAGATTTCTCACTTTACCTTATTTTTTCTGTGCTATGTTTACAGGTTACCATTCTGTTTCTTTTTATCTTAATTCTGTTTCCCTGGCCCTCCCCGACATCCTCTTTGCTGTGACATAATGCGAGTGATTTCTTGACTTTCTTCCCATTGTATCTGGGATCGGCTTGTTGTCTTTCTTGCAAGTCCAATTTGAGGGCTGAGCAGTTCATTTCTACCTGGATCTTTAAAGTTGGAGGCAGGGGCAAGGGGCGGCCGTTTAGAGGAGGCCTGTACAGGCTTTGTTTAACTGCCTCAGCTCTTCACTCATTCATTTAGTCAACAATTTTTTTTTT
>NW_007727959.1:157844-162162 GCF_000696425.1 Galeopterus variegatus
ACAGGCTTTGTTTAACTGCCTCAGCTCTTCACTCATTCATTTAGTCAACAATTTTTTTTTTTCATTGTCTGCTATGTACCCAGCACCAATCTAAGTACTTGAGATTCATCAGTGAACAAAAGCTACAAAAACCCCAGTCTTTTTGCCTTGTGTTTTAGTGGGGGAGACAGACAATACATGGTAAAACAGTAGATAAGTGCCGTAGAAGGTCATGGTTCCATGGATACATGAAAGAATAAAGATCAGAAGTGGCTGGGACAGAGACACCGGCATTTAAACTGGATAGATCATGTGAGTCTCACTGAGAAGGTGAAACTGGAGGGAAGATTTGAAGGAGGAGCCACGTGGATAAATGGAGAGAAGGTATTGTAAGCAGTGGGAACAGTCATCACAGAGACCCCAAGTCAGGAGATGTCTGGTGTGTTCCAGGCATCACAGAGGCCACCGGGGCATGAGTGGAGCTCCCAAGAGGGCGAGTAGAAGGAGAGCAGGGAGCACCTCGGACAGGGCTTCTAGGCCTCTGCAAGAGCTGTGGCTTTTACTATGAATGACATGGGAAGCCAGCCTGCCTGCCTGCCTTCTTGTCTGTACTGAGGTCTGACATTCCTGCAGTAAAGTCTGCAGACGGTAAATGTACGTACTTACCCACGTGAAATGCACAACCACTGCACAAAGGATTGACTCTCACCAGCACCCCAGGAGCCTCCCCTTTGTTCCCCCTGGTCAGTCCCTCCTAATGGAAACTGCTCTTCTGATTGTTAGGTTCGAAGATTAGGTACTCCCCACCCCCGTGTTTCCACTTAATATAAATGGAAACAACCAGCTCTTTTTGCTCGGCTTCTTTCACTCAGCTTATGCCAGTGAAATTCATCCCAATCGTTGCGTGCAGCACCAGTTCATTCTGCTTCATGACCACATGAATATTGGCTAAGTAAGTAAAACACAAGTATGGAACACACATATATAAAATCAAGAAGCTTTTTTGGGTCATTAACTTTCACAAAAGCGAGATAACATTTTGTGTATCTCCTTTCTATCTTGCATTTCTAATTTAACGGCCTCTTAAAATTCCTCCAAGACAATTAGTGCAGCTCTTGCTTATATTCTTTAACAATGATATTCTTTAAGCATGACACTCCTTGGTCAGATGTACCTCAGTTTGCTAACTGTACCCTGTTGATGTGTGTCCACCTTGTTCCCAGGATTTTTGGTACCACAATTATGCTGAAATAAACACCAAAGTACGTATTTCTTTTTGCATTGGTACTTTTTATACCTAGGGATCAGATTTCTAGGCATTAGATTGCTCTTTTTTTTTTAACAGATTTTGCCAGATTATTTTCACAAAAAGCTAAACAATTCACATGTAAATCTGCAGTGAATGAGTATCCCCTTCTCCTGACAGTCTCACCTCCTTAATTTTTACTGATTCATTGGTGCGCAGCGATAATCTCTTGTTACCTTATTGCGTTTCCCTGACTACTCACTAGACAGCTGAGAGATCTTTTGTTGTTATTTTCCCAGCCATTTGAATTTGCTCTTCTGTGACTTGCCTGTTTACAACTCTGCTCAGTTTTCTATTGAGTCGTCTTTTTTTGGTTATGATTTGTTACAGTTCCTCGTACTTAACACACCCTTTAGTCATCATGTCCATTGCAAACTTTTCCCCATTCATTATTTGTACTTTACTTTTGTATTTGTTATATTTTACCTTTTAAAATGTCTTACAAGTTTTGAAATAAAGTGACTAATTTTTATAATAGCTTTATAGGTTTCCTGCCTCACCAATGTCCAAATTGTACAGATGGTCTCCTACATTTTCTTCTAAGATTTCATGGTTTTATTCTTTACCTTTAGGATTTTATTCTTTCTTTTTTTTTTTTTCTTTTTGTCTTTTTTCGTGACCGGCAATGGATCGCAACCCTTAGTGTCGTGCCCGTACCGGGCCGGGACTGGCAACGGAATCGCAACTCTCGGTGTTGCTCCCGCACCTCGCTCAGCCAGTGAGCAGCCGGTCTGTATGTGGGATCCGAACCCTCGGCGGGAGCGCCACCGTGCTTCCCAAGCGGCACACTGTAGCAGTGCGCCACCGGGCCGGCCCATACCTTTAGGATTTTAATCATATTTATTTGTGTATAAGATAAAAGGCAGGAATCAAATTTATTCTCCCCCAATACATAGCCAATTTTGCCAGTATTATTTATTAAATAAACCACTGTTCCCTGCTGAATTAAAATATATTTTTCACATATTAAATTCCCACTGGCAGCAGAATCTATTTTGGGGAATCCTATTTCTACACAGTTCCACGTATCCTTTTGCCTATTCGTATGAGAATATTATGCTGCTTTTATTACAGTGTCTTTACCTGTTTTACTATCTAATAAGGCCTTCTTTTCACGATTTTCTTGAGTATTCATGAACATTTATTCTTCCTTGTAAACTTTAAAGTTCATTTAATCCAATTTAAACATGCAGACCAGGGTTCTAATTTGGATTGCATTCAATTTCTATATTAATGGGAGAATTCATATTTTCACAATATTAAATTTTCTCATCCAGGAATGTGGTGCATCTTCCTGTTAATTCATGTTTTATGTTATGTCCCCCTGTGGAGCTGATTTCCACATGTCCTTGTATGGAGCCATGAAGGGTAGGCTTGCCAGAACTCTGTCCCCTACGTCCACCCTGCGATAGGAGTCCATCTCGGGACACCTTCTGCATCTGCCGTGTGATGTCCCTAATGGTGACTTTAACTGATCTCATCCCGCACTTTCTTGCCTCTTCAAAGACACCTTTATCCATTTTTATCTTTCATTGCTTCTTTGGGAATGTTGTTCTTCCTAATCCTCAGTATATTCAAACCTCTCCTGGTCCTTGTCATACGGTCACCACCCTTCGTTCCTCCACAGCTCCCTCAAGTGAGTGCCGCAGGACCTGCCGTTGCTCACGCACCCAACCCTCCCTGGGTGAGGGAATCTGCCACCCAAGCATCATCCTAGAGAGCTGCTTCCAGCGGTTCCCGACCCAGACCCACAAGAGGTGTGGGCAGTGGGGTGGCTGTGACACTGCACACTTCCAAACAGACCCTTCACCTGCTGTCCCCCAGAGCTCTCCCGTGAAGTTCTTATCTGGAACCCTGTTTACTAAGCTGTCATAGGAGCCTTACAGCTGCCATTCGTTGGTTCCAGGGGCTTGAACATTTGTCCCCCAACTTCTCTGCCACTAATGCATTTTATGAGTATATTATTATTGTCACTGTCATTCAGAACATTGGCTGTTGTCAAACTGCTTCAATTTTGGTAATTGCTGTCGTTAGAGAAGTGAGTCAAGGAACATGAAGAATGCCCTTACTTTTCTCTGCGCACTCTCTTTGCAAAGAGGAGATGGTCTTCTACGGTGTCATGCTTCCTGAGGTACACCTAGATGGTGACCCAGACGGTCCTAGGATCCAAGCAAATGGGAAGGGTCCATGTGCCAGTGGATATGGACCTATGGTGACAATCACTCCCTGCTCCCAGATTCCATCCTACCCCCATCAGCCCTATTTTGTAGGCTAGCAAGAGTGTTCTTTATGTTTTCAACGTGTTGAGAAGAATCTGAAGAATGTTAAGACATAGACAGATGAATATATTCACCCAAGACATAAGCAAACCTTCAGAGGAGGCATATTTGCAAAGAAATAACTGCGGCCCCACCAGTTCCAAGTCAACAGCCACCCATTAAGACTCCCGACAGGCTTCCACCCACCTGCTCACATTCATTGATCTTGGAGCACAGTGTGCTGCTTGTTTTTCACGTCTAAATTCATCTCCTGTTGAAACAGTTTATAACCACAGCACATTAATAATGCTGGGCGAGCTACTTACCTCCTTTCTGCCTTTGTTTCCTCATCTCTAAAGTAAGGATTAAAACAGTACATCTCTCGTAAGGTTGTGTTTAGGATTAAAGCAGTTGCTATATGTTCCTCCCTTGGAACAAAGCTTGGGTCAAGGTCAGTGCTGTGTGAATGTTTGTCATCGTCATCCTGCTTGTCATGAGTTTCGCCCCTGCTCTAGTTGGAATTCCTTATTCTTCCACCCTCCTAACCCTGGTTTCAATTCCCTCTGTTATCTTTGCCAGGATGTCTCTCTTGCATACTTTCTGAATCCCATGAGAATGTGTAGGAAAGAAAGATCACCTGCTCATAGCACCTTAGGACATTCTCGTGATCCTCACAAGGTCCTTCACATTCAGAACAGGCACTGCCACATTTAACGCCTATCTCAAAGGAAGAGACTTTCACCCGAGTTTAGACAGACTAAGCCCCTGTCTACAT
>NW_007727959.1:162422-164258 GCF_000696425.1 Galeopterus variegatus
CGCCCCTGCTCTAGTTGGAATTCCTTATTCTTCCACCCTCCTAACCCTGGTTTCAATTCCCCTCGGTTATCTTTGCCAGGATGTCTCTCTTGCATACTTTCTGAATCCCATGAGAATGTGTAGGAAAGAAAGATCACCTGCTCGTAGCACCTTAGGACATTCTCGTGATCCTCACAAGGTCCTTCACATTCAGAACAGGCACTGCCACATTTATCGCCTATCTCAAAGGAAGAGACTTTCACCCGAGTTTAGACAGACTAAGCCCCTGTCTACATTATAACGTCTTCTTCTCAAATCACGTCCCTGCCTTCATGTTACCACAAGAGTCAATCTCATCATAAACTTTGAACACTCAGCAAGGCAGGCTTTAAAGCAGTGGAAGGCTTCGGATGTTCCTCTTCAAGAGCAGTTTCTTAATCTTCTTCCTGTGGGATCCTGGCATCTTATCCTACAGCACCTGCCTAAGTGTTCTGACAATTCCAGGTGCATTATGCCACTGAAATCCACATCTCCCCTGACATTAACCACACATTGAAACAAGAGAAACACAAAATAAAACAACCCACACCCCAGAATAGAAAAAGCACCCAAACTATTAAATCTTACCTAGAGAGTAAGTTGTATCATGTTATATGCTAATCACAGATTCATTTATGATTATACACACATCATTTAAACAAACGTTATTGAGCACACGCTCCACGTGTGTCAGGCACTATTCTGGGCACTGGTGACACACTGGAGTCACCACACAGGGACGGATCTGTGGGGGAGAAACCTAAGCATGTAGTGGGAGCACCAGAGATTTACTGAATAATCATGCTAATTAATAAATACAAACATGCAAACTTAGGTAAGTGCTCCAGGGAAAAGGAATGTGATATAGGAAGCTGACCTAGGCCTGCAGGACATGGAAGATTTCTCTGAGCAAGAGACATTGAACAAATATGGAACGTTTGGAGCTATCTGAGAAAGGAAGAGGAAGAACATTCCATGCAGCGGGATCTGAATGTGCAAAGATTCCACAGTGAGACAGGAGAGGCCAGAGACAGAGGCAGGAGGCATTCAGGAGACAGGGACCGCTGGCAGAAGACCAGATTTGTGGGGAAGAGCCTGGGGTTGGTCTCGGACATGAGGTGTCTGCAGTGCCTTTGAGACGTACCAAGGGACAACACTAAATATGTGCTTAGATATACACACGTGGAGCTCAAGGGAAGCATCTGAGCCAAAGATACATCTGTGGCTGTAAATAGCTTACAGAGAGAGAGCACTTAAAACTAATAATCTCGGACGTGGTTGCCTGGAATGAAACCATATACTGAAAAAAAGACCTCGGCCCTGATAAGCTTCGAATTTAATTGCTGAGTAGAACGTGAGTCCACCAAGTAGGTTAAGAAAGGGCAGCAGAGAGGTGGAGGGGGACCAGGAGACGGGGGAGCTCCGAGGGCAGGAGGAAGAGGAGTCACAAGAAGTCGAAGCGGCTAAGAGCGTTCGAGAACACCGCTGAATCGTGCGGACAGGTGAGGCCTGAACAACGGCAGGTGCATTTGAGGACAGGGACATCACTGTCGACCCTATCGGAGCTGGTTCAGGGGTGACGGGCCAGAACATCAGCCTGACAGAGGTTGAGGAAAGCTGGGGAATTTAAAAAGTGGAGACAGAAATGACAGACATCACTTCTAGCAAGTCTGGTTTCGAAGAAAGGGAGCAACATAGATGGTGGTGGGATGAAAAAATGACTTGAGATTGAAGGTTTTGTTCTGTTTTACCTTTTTAATTGTGAAAAATAATTATGTAAATATGAAAGAGCATATGTAATCTGCATACGTATGAGTG
>NW_007727959.1:164415-167561 GCF_000696425.1 Galeopterus variegatus
ATGGAGGGGGACCAGGAGACGGGGGAGCTCCGAGGGCAGGAGGAAGAGGAGTCACAAGAAGTCGAAGTGGCTAAGAGCGTTCGAGAACACCGCTGAATCGTGCGGACAGGTGAGGCCTGAACAACGGCAGGTGCATTTGAGGACAGGGACATCACTGTCGACCCTATCGGAGCTGGTTCAGGGGTGACGGGCCAGAACATCAGCCTGACAGAGGTTGAGGAAAGCTGGGGAATTTAAAAAGTGGAGACAGAAATGACAGACATCACCTCTAGCAAGTCTGGTTTCGAAGAAAGGGAGCAACATAGATGGTGGTGGGATGAAAAAATGACTTGAGATTGAAGGTTTTGTTCTGTTTTACCTTTTTAATTGTGAAAAATAATTATGTAAATATGAAAGAGCATATGTAATCTGCATACGTATGAGTGAGTGTGTGTGTGTGTGTGTGTGTGTGTGTGTGTCTGTGTGTTCAGCCGGGAAGATGCATCTAATTCTAGGGTCACTATCAGGAAGCTTACGTAGGCTGCACAGCTAAGTCTCTCTCTGTGACTCAGAAATTCATTGCCATCTGTCTTGCTCCTTCTCTATCTTACAATAATTGGTTCAGAACTGAACTAGAGGAGAGGAGTGAGACTAATTGTCCTCCTTCAATCCAACACCATGACTTCGGGAGTGGTAGCTGGGGAGGGGTGGGGAAGAAGGTCATTAGGGATGATGGGATCAAAGAACAGAGAAAGCAATGATAGATGGGTTGTCCTGAAAGATGCTGAAGTCACCCAGGATACAGGACGTGGGTCAGAGAGGAAGAGGAGCAAGCAGGTTTCAAAAGCTTTAATCCACGGGAGGACTGAGCGTGAGATCAGGTCAACGGTGTGGTCAATGCAGTGGTGGGAGCCTCCAGAGAGCTGAGTTTTGTTTTACTTTTCTTCTTCTTTTATTTTTTAATCTTTAAGTAGGTCCAGCTGAGTTAAAAATTTAACCAGCTTGTAAGCTGGTCCTATTTTCTTTCTAACACATGTAGGGCTGAAAACGCATACTGGACCGGAGTATTTTCTACTTCTTATTTTTTAATCTTTAAGTAGGTCCAGCTGAGTTAAAAATTTAACCAGCTTGTAAGCTGGTCCTGTTTTCTTTCTAACACATGTAGGGCTGAAAACGCATACTGGACCGGAGTATTTTCTACTTCTTTTCTGTTTGCTTTTGGACTTAGACATTTGTTTTCCCTGCATGATCATCCATAACTTACCTTCTGGGGTTCTCCCCAATGCAAATATATAAATATACCAAGTTCTGAGTCTATTTGAGAACATCTACTTTGCAAACAAATCCTGCCCACCTCTATACCTCTGTCTATCTAAATGAGGCAATTTTAACCAGGAAACATCCTCCCATTACAGCAAACATCTAATCCAGCTGGGACTACGTTACTGCAGTCCTGCCTCGCTTGCCTTTAATGTGCTTTTCACCTCATTCTTCAAATAAGCAACCCTTATTTGCATAAGCAAAGTGTCCAGACACATCTACATTTTATTCCTAGACATTGAGTTCATAATAATTATGAATTAGTCAGGATAGGCTAAGTTATGCTGCAATAACAGACAACACCAAACCTTCATGACTTACAATGATAAAGGTTTACTTTTCACTGACATCACATATCTACTGTGAGTTGGCTACGGTGCTGCTCCATGTCATCTTCATTTGGGGACCAGCTAGTGAAGCAGCCTTTATCTGAAATACTACCAGTTACTGCAGCAGAAAAGAGACACAGAGAGTCACATCCTGGCTGTGAAAGCTTCTACCTAGAAGAAAAACACCTTACCTCTGCTACTCTCTCATTGGTCAATGCAAGTCACATGGCTACTCCTGAGTTCAATTGTGTAAGACTATGTGATGCTCCTGCAGAAACACCTAAAGGAGGAAAGCAGAAATGTTTGGCCGACAATAATACAACCTATAAAATCCACCTTAACTCAGAATGAGATAGTCCTGGTATAATAAGGATCTCTTAGACTTCTTTGTCTATTTTTGAAAGAAGTAAAATTCATCGCCCACTGTGATTAAAACCACAGTTTCAATCTTGAAATCCTGAACACAGTAAAGGGTTAAATAATTAGCAATCCAAGGTCAAGTTGGTACACGGGGAGGAGGGGAAGGTTAAATCCAAGAGACTGCACAAGCCACACGAATCCAAGGAGTTAGTCTCCCTGTGGTTCCCCTCTGGGCTCTGGACACACAATCTGGGGATGCTGACCCAGGGCCACCAGCCTCTGCCCAGCAACAACGAACCGAAGACCCCAAATGTCACACACTGGAGCTCCAAGGTGTGGGTGGAATGTAGCTGCTTTTGTAGTTGAATGTCCTTGTATGCTGTCCTGGCTGAGAAACAGGTAAAAGGGGGAAAGAAGCTGTGACAGTAAAACACATGCTCCCCACAGCCACCTAAAGGCCTGTGGGAAACCCTGCCTGTGTTGAAGATGGTGTTATATGGAACTAAGAGAATCTCATTTCCTGATGCTCTCAAACCAGCCTCAGCTGCCCTGCCAGCTTCCACAGCTTCACGGTGAGACGTGGTCCCCCCCGAGGCACCGTGGTCCTCAAGTGCTGGCCTTTGCTGCCGTGCTCACTTGGCCGGGCGCTGTCTCTTACAGCTCACGACCCGCGGCTCACCTTTTCCTCTTCCCGCAGTCCCTCCTGAGGGACAGAGGGCCAAAAACCAAGCACGGATGCCAGTTGTATAAACAGCTAAGCACATGATTTATCATCTTAACAAGAATGCTTTTGAGGCTATAAATTTTGCTAAAAATGAGTTACATAATTTGGAATACTCAAATTAGTATTTATTGGCCTTCAAATGGTTTTATGTGGATGGACTTATAAAAGAGCTCTATAAAACTATTTAAAAATATAGTACTTTCTAAAAAATAAAATATCTCCATATGTATTAAAGAATTATTTTAGAAAACTTCTTTATATTGGTTAGTTAAGCATTTTAAATAATGTAAGCAAAATAATTCTTGGTACATATTCATTTACTGTAATCTGCTTCTGTTTCTCTGTCACTGATATTTTTCTTAAAAACTTACTTTTTAAAATGATTTAAATTTTTTTCAAAAAATTGCCACTAATCTTTTTCAAAAGTACATTTT
>NW_007727959.1:168423-169747 GCF_000696425.1 Galeopterus variegatus
AAATTTACCATCTTAATCATTTTTAAGTATAAAGTTCAGTGGCATTAAGTACATTCACATTGTTGCCCAATCATCACCAGAGAACTCATTTCATCTTGTAAAACAAATTCTGTATCCATTAAACAATAACTCCCCAAACCCCTCTGTCCCCAGCACTTGGCAACCACCATTCTACTTTCTGTCTTTATGAATCTAGCTACCCTAGACACCTCATACAAGCAAAATCACACAGCATTCGTCTGTTCGTGACTGGGTTATTTCACTTAATATGATGTTCTCAAGGTTCATCCATGTTGTAGCATGTGTCAGGCTGAATAATACTCTCATGTATGTATATCCCACATTTTGTTTATCCATTCATCCATCGATGGACACTTGGATTGCTTCCACCTTCTGGCTATTGTGAACATGGATGTACAAATATCTCTTTGAGTCCTGATTCCAATTCTTTCGGATATGCAGCCAGAAGTGCAATTGCTGAATCATATGGTAATTCATTTTCACCTTTTTGAGGTGAAAATGTTTCCATTCTGCTTCCCACTGTTTTCCATTCCCACCAGCAGGGCACAAGGATTTTAATCTCTTCACATCCTCATCAACACCTGTTATATTCTGTGTTTTATAGTAGATATCTCAGTGGGTGTGAGGTGACGTCCCATCGTGGTTCTGATTTGTGCTTCCCTAATGATTAGTAATGTTGTGCACTGTTGAGTGTGCTTATTGGCCATTTGTGTATCTTCTTTGGAGAAATGTCTAGTCAAGTCCTTTGCCCAATTTTCAGTTGGGGATGGTGGTTGTTTTTGTCGAATTGTAGGAGTTCTTTAGGTATTCTGGGTATTGACCTCTAATCAGATATACGATTTGTGAATATTTTCTCCCATTCCATGGGTTGCCTTTTCAGTCTGTTGATTGTGCCCTTTGATTGCATGGAAGTTTTTAAATTTGATTTAGTTCAATTTACTTACTTTTTTCCTTTTGTTACCTGTCAAAATTAATTTTTAGAAGATAAACTCATTAAATAATGTGTATCTATGATTCTTTTAAGTGACAGTCAACTTTAGATACTACAAAATTAGTAGATTCTACCTATAAATCAAGACATTCCAAAGTGTAATCATAGAACTTCAAAATTAAATATCACACCTCCTTTGAGCTCTCGCTGTTTGTTTCAGTTCCTCTTCTGCTTTAGTAGAGATGCGTGTCAACAGCTTTCTGTCTGCAAGTGTTGTTTTCAAACTGAAATTTTTTTTTTCCTTTTTTTTTTTTTTGTCTTTTTTCGTGACCAGCAACGGATCGCAACCCTCAGTGTCGTGCCCGTACCGGA
>NW_007727959.1:169757-177507 GCF_000696425.1 Galeopterus variegatus
AAAAAAAAAAAAAAAAAAAAGATTACTCAATTCAATGACACAAAAGTTCAATACCGTTTACAGGGCGCTAAATTTGATAAAGTCATTCTTCAAAGGCTCAAACATTTCTAAATTCAAATTGATGATAGGCAGGAAAAAGATAATCATTTGTGTTGGCTTTTGTCAGTGTTTTTAGGTTTCACTCTCAGCTACACACACACAATTTAGTACAATTGTACTGGTGTATACAAAAACATTTGAGAAATTTGACAAGTTAACAGTTGCATTTTCGATTGCAGAGTGTTTGAATGCAATGGTAAATTATATGCTCCACAGGTTTCTTAATTTAGTAAGAACATCATTTTTACCATGCCTCTATGCTGCAACAAAGTTTGTATTTATAGAAGTCCAGCAAAAAAGAAATAACTTATCCCTTTCTTAGTTGAATTTCCCCCAGAAGCAGACGCTGAGGTTAGGATTGGGTACACATAGTTTATTTGGAGATTCAGGAAACCATCAGGAGAGTGGGAAGGTGGCATCGGAGAGGGAAGGTGTCATGGGAAGCCAGTAATAGGTGGTGCCTAAGCCAGCACACATGGTGGGCTTGGCCTTGCAGGAAGCTCCAGGTGTCCCTGTGCAACACCTGCTCAGAATTATCCCAGGCAAGGGGCCAGGGAGCTGGGGCATTTATACCCCTATTCCCTGTAATTATTGGGTAAAGGATGCCCAGAGGGCAGTGCCCCAGGCACTTCTGGCCTTGCATGTGTGGCAAGGTGAGCTATAGCAGCACTAAGCAGCAGTCTACTGGCAAGCATGCAGAAACCGGTGAGCACATACACTGAAAATATTTGAGCAGAGCACTGACAGCTTCTGCTTCAAGTTTCAATGTTAAACTTGTACCAGTCTGTGCCAATTAGGAGACAGAAACCACCCTGTAACTTAAATAGACCTTTAAGATAGGTGTCAGCAAACTGTGACTACAGGCCAAATTCAGGCTGCTTTTGTGAATAAAGTGTTACATAACACATCCATACTTAGTCATTGGTGTATTTTCTATGGCTGCTATTGTGTTACAACTGCAAAGTTGAGTAGCTGTGACAGAGATGTATGGCCCACAGAATCTAAATATTTATTCTTTGTCCATTCACAGAAAAAGTTTGCCTACTTGTGATTTGATACAAAGAAGTATTAAGCTATGGTAGAAGAGTAACTGTGAAGACATAAAGAGAAGTCTAAAGGGCTAAGGGAAAATATATACAGGAAGAACAAACTTGGAAAAGGTTCCCCTCTCCAAAGCCAGGCTCAGAACTCACTGAAGGTGGTGGGGACGTTGCTGGGTTGCCTGGGCGAGCAGGAACAACCCTCTGTGTGCAGGCGAGTTAGGGCTGGTGGGCTGGTGGGGACCACTGAGAGAGTAAGGCCTGGTGCAAGTCATGTTCCCATCAGGAGGCCATAGAATCAACCCTCCAGGACAAGGGGAGCCAGGCTGATGGGCGGGCACACATGGGAGTCAGGCACCCCAAGGGCATCAGGGCACTGCTACCATTGCTGCTGAAATTGGGACTGAAATGGCCACCCTTGGCAGGAATCTACTGCTCCCATCGGTGCAGCCTGGGCTGGAGTCTATGGCTGGCTGGGTGGGACAGAGGTCAGGCAGCCAGCTCACTGGACGACCATCCCCGTGGGTCCACACCTGTGCATGTGGTTGGGGCTGAGGAGAAGGCACAGGGAGCAGTGACCTGGGTGGCCCACAGGTCCACACTGTCTGGGACTCCTGGCTACAGCACTGCTGCCTGAGCTGAGGGACACAGAAAGCACATGGCAAACATGTGGCTGAGAAAGCTGCACCCTGCGGGAACCTAACGCTGAAGAAAATGAGCGAAAACGTGCCCTCTACAGAAGTGAGTGAGCCACACTGGACCCAGGATGGAAAACCCCTTCTTCCTGCAGTGTCTCTCCAGGGTTCTGTACTTACAAAGCTTAACATCGTGCCAGCCGGCAGAGGAAAAATATAACAAGGCCAGATCCACTGTCACCGAGCAGGCAAAAAGGGTGACTCTGGATCTGAGAGGCAGTAGACTGACTATGGAGGAGCAGCTCAAGGCTGATGCCTCCTCGGCTGATTTGCCTATGTGCCTGGTTTCCCACCGTCGGTGTTATCACCACAGACCCCACGTCGACAAATACTTTGTGTAAATTACATGTTCCTCATCAACTTCTCAAAAAACAGAAATTCAGTACTTAATTTTTCATTAAACATGCACCTTCAATGTTTTAAGTTACTGATGCCAATTTTTTTAAACAGGTATAACTAACTAAATAAAAATAAAACCAGTGTAGCCAGGCCACCAGACTTTATTCTATGTGTTCTCTAGACTCTATTTTCTCCACTCATTTCCCACATTTCCCATTTACTTTGGTGACTAGTTGGCTGGGAGCCTTCATGCCTTGTACACCCCAAAACAATGGGCCGAGGCTCAACCCACTGGTTCACCTCGAGGCCAGCACGGGCAGCAACCAGTGCTTCTCAACCACCCAGAGAGAGGGCGGAGGGAGCTGCTGCAGGCTGCTTTGTTTTGCCAGTGAAAGTGGCACTTGCTGTCATTAAAAAGGAGATATAAATGGTGTGTGTCTGTGTGCACATGGGAAAGAGCAAGAGGTAACCTCTGATTATTTTCCCTTGTTAACATGAAAACTATGCTCATCACACAGGCAAACCACCTGGTCCTAGACGAGACCATGGCAGCAGATGGAAGTACAAAGTGTGGGTCTACCAAACCCACCCAGGCCTATTTTAATGGGACTACTAATACTTTAAAACAGAAACTCTTAGACGAGACCATGGCAGCAGATGGAAGTACAAAGCGTGGGTCTACCAAACCCACCCAGGCCTATTTTAATGGGACTACTAATACTTTAAAACAGAAATATTTAGAACAAAGGATAACCTGGTCATGTGTTAGGTCTTTCCCAGACAAACGAGGATGAACAATTACCCTACTGATGCCACACTTCAAATGCTAAAAAGCCGAGTTGGAGACTGGCTTAGACCAGGGTGACCACGCACTTCCGCTTCCATCCGTTCTCCTTCCCTGACTCTAGGAGGCCCCTGTATCCAAACAGCCTGCAGAGAAAAGGTGGATCTGCATTGCTCACCCCGGGACAGTGGAACAGAGGACGTCGCAGATCTGCAGAACTGCTCGATGCAGTGACCTAACCCCGAGGTGAAGCATGGCCCGGAGAGTGCCAGGCTGACCAGCTGGATGAGCCACTCTTGCTTCTGTGGGGATGGGCACGTAGAGGGACGGAGAGAGAACAGAAGCATGGGACAGAGTGCCCACCTCCGCGGAGCCACGCCAGATCCTCCAGCACCCACATCCTTCACCCCCATGGCCTGTCTCTCCTTCCTCTGAATCATACCTGGCCTCTACCCCATTCCTCCTTTCCCTTTCCCGCCACTGTGGTCATGGCTGTCCTTTTCTCCAGGCTAAACTCCTGCAAGTCGTCTCACTTATTTTCCTCCGCCCCATCCGCCAGACCCTTCTGCAAGTGTGTGAAGTCAGCTCCTGCTGATGACCTGCTGCTGCTGGCGGGGCAAAGCCCAAACTCTCCAGCCTGGAAAATAGTGGCTGCTTCCCGAACTGATTGTGCATTCGAGTTACCTGGAGTGGTCTTTACAGCTAACGAAGAGTGGTCTCCATCTCCGCTGCACTGAACCCTGGGGGTGAGATATGTGGGCCCCATCCACGGTGCCTCTCCCTGCACCCCACCCTACCTGCAGCCACACATGCTACTTTCCCCTTTCCCACCCTGCCACATACTTTCATGCAGAGCAGCTTTTCATATTATATTCTTTTCCGTCCTCCCTGCCTTAATACTTCCAGATGCTTCCATATCTAGCCCCAATACCATCTGCTCTGTGGGGTCCCTGTATGTGGTCTGTCCCCACTGTGGGCTCTCCGCAGTGTTTTACAGCACTCGTCATTCTTAACAGAAGTCCTAATTTTCTTGGAGTTCTAAGGAGCACAGTAAATGACATCACTCTTCCTTGCCTGGCTCTAAGAGAGAGACATAGGAGACATCAAATGGAGATGAAAACGTCAGCCCCGTCACTGATAGATATGTGTGGCCCGTGGGCTCCCTGCCACACTTTTCCGTCTGGATGACAGCACTGAGCCTCGGTGGGCGCAGCACCTGCCCGCAGGCCTCCTGTAAGCAGAGGGGCAGGCAGAGAGGGGCGCAGGAACAAGTCCGTTTCTTCCAAACTCCTCATCACATAATGAATGTGCTCTTAGCCTGGTTCCCAGGGAAGGCCGAGGAGAGGGGATGGGTGGAGTAAAGCCCAGCGTTGTCTAATGGAAGTCATGGAAACATAGGTGGAGAAATGGCCCCTAACTGCACTGCAATTATTTTAGGTGATCACCTCTCGTTCTACTCTCTGTACTGTTAGAATCCCCAAAATGCCTGTTTATTTTTGCATTTCCTCTGCCTGATATGAAGTTCAATAAATATTTATTAAATGAATGCTTAATCCTCAAGTGTTACTTAATACTTTGGATTTTAAAGATAGCTCAAATTTCCAAATCAAATCACTTCTAATTCCCAGAAGTCTCTCTAGCATAACGACATGGTTTATTGGTTATGTCTGGACATTGTCTACAAGTGTTGTTTGTTGTAGAATTTTCTCCCTCAAATAGCCGAAACTTCCATCTATTTTTAGTCACTTAATTTAAATTCCAGCAGGACAAAAGCCAGCATGTAATGTCCTGCTTCTGTGTATACAGCTTAGGAATGATTTCTAAGTATTTGCTGGCTTGTGTAGAGTAAAAGACCTTGAGAGGCATGCATATCTAGGTTGATGGGAGCTGATGAGATCCAGTGCTCCTTATTTCTTTCTGGATTAAGTTATTTCTTTTTCACGTAGGAGAGCGTTGGCAGTGACCGCTGAAAGGTATCCTTCTGGTTAAGTGAATAGAGAGAAACTATCATGTTCCTTCTATCTTGATTATTCCTAGTCGAGTTGTGGAATAGTCTGGAAATCAGTAGAGTGGGGAGATGCTAAAACAGACCGTGGACATTGGATAGTGAAGTGGAAAAAAGAAAGGCACCGAAGCCTGAGACCCTTGGCTTGGAACGTGGGCGAGTCACTCACATCCTAGAACCACAGTTTCTTCATCTGTGACGGGAGTTACTAACACCACTCTTGTGGAGCTGGCCTGACTACCAAGTGAATCTGGGCGAGCAGACACTGGTCACTGTCGTTTGCATATCAGGCTGACAGCACAAAAGTGTCAGGAGAAGCAACCCCGCTTCTCTGTCAGCTCTTGCAGAGACAGGTGGAGGTATTTTCCAAGCAAATTTGTTTTGCAGAAACTCGTTCTGAGGCATTGCCCATATGTTCTGTGGTTGATTTTTTTTTTCATTTGTGAAAATGTAAACACAGGCTTGGGCACTTTCATCACGTTCCCAGTGCTGTACTGTTTACCTTGTTTTTCCTTGAACACAAGCTGTGAGTTGCAATGCTCATCTGGTCTACTTGGCTAAGGAGATGACACATGTCACTTAGGAATGGTTGACATTTAAATCTTAGCAGTAACTGTTGAAACACTTCCAGGTTAATCTCAGAAAATGGATTTAAATCCAATTCTTTATTTTCCCCATAAAAGGAATCATAAGAAATTATTAACGGTGGTTACTTTTGGATGAGAGGGACATGGGGAGAGGAGGTGTGGCAGGCAGCCTCTAAGATGGTCCCCAATGATGTCACCTCCCAATGTCCGTGCCCTGGGTGATCCTCTCCTTTTGAGGGTAGGCTGGACTTGGTGACTTGTCTCTAATGAGTAGAATTCGGCAGAAGCAACGGATGTCACTTCCAAGATTAGGTTATAGAAAGACTGTGGCTTCCATCTTGGGTGTTTTCTCTCACCTTCTCTCCCATCTGCTCCCTCAGAGGGACGCTGGCTGCCGGGTTGTGAGCTGCCCGTGCACAGGCCTGCGTGGCGAGGAGCTGCAGGGGGAGGCCTGCGGGCAGCGGCCTGTGTGGAGACTAAATCCTGCCTGCAACCACGTGAGCGAGCTGGAAGGAAGATCCTCCCCTAGTCCAGTGTTTCGGTCAGACTAAGGATGCTCTGCTAGATTAAGCTGCTAAATTTGGGATAATTTGTTAATAGCAATAGATAACTAATATAAGAAGAGATGATAAAAAGGGTTGTAAAAAGTAGCTTTTACCTTTTTATGCCTTCTATACTGTATGAATTTTCTAATTTTATATATGTATTATATTTAGTTTTCAAAATCCTGTCAACAGGTGTTCTTTAGGACTGTAGATTATGGCAAATACTGCAAATTGGCTCCCTCAACATAAACTCAAACACCTTTTATTACCTTCCTGTACTATAAAAGCTAGAAAGCTTAAAAATAAAAAACAAAAACCTAGTTTGCCAGACTCTCTGCAGCTGGGAACCCATCTGTGACCTAGTTTTCACCAAGCAGACATATTGCTTGGGTAGAACTTACAAGAAGGAAATTAGCAATTTGTGATGGTAGCATGTTTTGGCAAATGTGCGGGTGGAGATATCAGCTATTCTGCAGCAGCTGTGGCAGAGGCTCTGTGGTCTAGATGCACATTAGACTCTAGTCCTCAGCACCAGAAGTTACAAGTGGCAGAGTAAGCATTTCCATGAGAGCTGGTGCATAGAGTGGGGGGCATTACCATGTGGCACCGCTGCTCCTGGTAACACTCAAGATAGGGATCAAACTCACTTCTACTTCCTCCCCTCTGCTCTTTCCCAAATCGTAACTTAAATTATTAACTTATTTAATATTAATTAATAATATTAACCTAAATTTCTTATGGTATCTTCAAATCTTAATATACACGAAACTTTGCTTTTCTGTTCAATCACCTTTATCTTGACTTCCTTTTACTTCCGTGTAAAACACTCTGCCTTTTCCTCCAACTTCCTTCTCCGCTGCTTGCACTCAGATTTTTGAGAATGAATGAAGGCACTGCTAATAATTACACTGGGACAATGAGGTGCAATCAAATAAATCTTGTTCATGCCATATAAGCAGGGTTATATTCTTGGCAGGTCTCCCCATCTGACTGGGAAAATAAACTTATAACTTTCTATTACTAAAAATGTAAGATCAAAATTGAATTATATAGTTTTTTCTCAATAAGTTAAAATACATAGAGAAATATACACTGGAAGTATGCAAAAATGTTAGCATTTTAAGGTTCCACATGCAAATGAGATCGTGTGATATTTGTCTTTCTGTGTCTGGCCTATGTCACTAAGATAATGACATCCTCCAGCTTCATCCATGGTGCTGCAAATGACACGATTTCCTTCTTTTTTAAGGCTGAATAATATTCACTTGTGTATATATTTCACATTTATAAATCTAAAAAATTTGAACTGAAAGAAGTAGAGAATAGAATGGTGGTTACCAGGGGCTGGGTGTGGGGTTGAAAGGGGATTAGGTGATGTTGGTGAAAGGATACAAAATTCCCATTACATAGGAGGAGTAAGTTCAAGAGAGCTGTCATACAGCACGGTGACTGCAGTTAATAGCAGTGAATGGTATTCTTGGAAATGGCTAGGAGAGTAGATTTTAAGTCGGTGAGGTCATTCACATGCTAATTAACTTGATTTAGCCACTCTACAATGTATACATATTTCAAATCACCATGTTGTACATTACATGACGCAATTAAAAATAAATACATCAATTTTTTTTTTTTTTTTTTTTTTTTTTTTTTTTTTTT
>NW_007727959.1:178507-181879 GCF_000696425.1 Galeopterus variegatus
TTTTTTTTTTTTTTTTGTCTTTTTCCGTGTCCGGCAACGGATCGCAACCCTCAGTGTTGCCCCCGTACCGGACCGGGGACCGGCAACGGGACCGCAACGCTCGGTGTTGCTCCCGCGCCTCGCTCAGCCAGTGAGCGGGAACCGGTCTGTATGTGGGATCCGAACCCTCGGGTGGGAGCGCCGCCGCACTTCCCAAGCGGCGCACTTATCCAGTGCACCACCGGGCCGGCCCAATACATCAATTTTTTAAAATTAATTTTTTAGAATGTTCAAATTGGTTATATCCGTATGGTAAAATAATGGCCAATTCTTATTTCCTATTTCTCTTTATTTTCCATGAGTCCTTTTTAAACTAGGAAATAAAATTTACTGGGAAATAAAAAAGTAAAGCCTTCTTTGTAACCTACCTAAATGAACAAAAATTTTAACTCATAGTTAAGAATATTCAGAAACCAAGTATTTTCCCTTAGGGTACTCCTCACAGACTATAAACAGCAGCCAGCAGATCATTTATTTCTGTCCAAGTTGAAGTTGGAGTCAACATGTAGATCCACAGAGCATGTTGCAGGCACCGAGGCAGAGGAAGCACAGGAATTTTTGATGGTCTTACTAAGAATCCCCAATTTAAAGGATAGAGGTTAAAGATCTGGGAAAGCCTAGAAGAGAATGTGGTTCAGTCCCTCTGCACAGAGCAGCACTGGCAGCGGGTGCCTGTCACCACCTTCCATTAGGCAGGCCAGGGTCAGTAAGCCGTCCGACCCATAGCTGGCCGAGCTGCTGTCCACTAAGTTGTCGACAGATTTGTAAGGGAAATATGTGAGCACGAAGTTACCAGGTTGCCTAGTTCATTCCCAGTCCCTCAGTCATCTGCAGAGCCGGACCTAGCAAGTCTTCTTCCCAAGGCCCACAAAACCCAGGAGAACCGCCACAACAGAGACCCCTGTGTGGATAGTTTGGCCTGACTGTCGCCTGAAGTCGCGTATAGAACAAATGAAGCAGAAACAAACATGTACTACAAATATTTTCAGAAAAAAAATTCTCTAAAATGAAGGAAGGCAGGTCAGATCAAAAAGAAAATTTACAATGGGTGGCTAATGCCATGACATATTCTGGAGAATTTGCTGAACTACAAGGCTAAAGATTGAGTCTTATAAGTACTCGTGTCACCTAAGAGGCTTAAAACTGAGGTTGAACTCAGACATCTAAGTAGCATTAAATGCAGGCAGGTAATGGAGCAACTCTCAGGGAACACTACAGACTGGCAGCTTCAGCAACGCCCGGGGGATCTTGTCAGGATGCCAAATCCTGTAGCTCGACCCCAGATATATTGACTTCAATTCTCTGGAGGTGGGGCCCAGAAATCAGTGTTCATAAACCATCCTGGTGATTCTGATGTGTGCTAAAGTCTGAGAAGCACTGTTCCATGCTGTGGGGAAAATAGTGAGTAGTTTAGTCAGGCCCCCTCACCTCAGGTCTGGTTGGGGGTGGTGCAGCACATTCTTTGTAAACACGTTGTGTGGGGGTGGGGTTAGTGTGCATGCATGCCCATGTATCTTTTTGGCTTGTTGCTATTTTTGTGTGCTCTTCAGTATGTGAGACAGCAGCTCTGAACTGGGGGTCAGCAGAGCTCGCATCTAGAAATAAAGCCTATTATTTCTTCACCCACGGCTCCAAGGACCTTTTTCCCATTACCTAGCTCATAGATCTGCATGTGAAGGGTTTGCGAATGGACTCGAGGGGTCTGTGAGACCTAGCCCTAGCTCTACACATGCTTTTGTGAAATATATAAAGAGCAGCTCATGAATTCTACACCATGCTAAGCTGTCATTTGCATATGAAGGTAACAGACATCCATCTCTTATTTGTGTCAAGTCAGGAAATATATTTCTCATGAATACTTGAAACAGGAGAAATTAAATAAAGGAATTCAGTTACACAGTTGATGTAAGAGCTAAGATAACAAGGGACAATGAGATGCTTCAAGATAGCAACAGCTAGTCCCTAGGCTGGCAGACAAAGGAGCCCAGGGGATAGGGTTACCTGAAGGAAGCTGGAATCCTGGCAGACCTGCCCAGCGGGAATGGAGATAGCACTTGAGACACATGGGGAGCTGGTGTGAGATGCTGACTGACATGGACAGACAGAGGGAGAATGACTCTGGTTCAGCCTTCCTGCATCTTTCCAACTTTTTGCCAGACCCTTCTGTTAGCCAAATCTAGCTGAAAACCAGCTAACCCAGGAACCTAGAAAAATATTTGGCAGAGAAAAACCCCTCCAAAGGCAGGGAAAGGATCAGGAAGGATTCCAAGGGCCAGCAGGCCCAGGACGTGTACAAAGTCTTCATCTAATCTACTGAACAACAAATCAAAATAAGTAATAAATGAGGACAAAGGATGGAAAGCCTGGCAGCAGGGCTGTCCTCATGGGTATGACCTCTGTGAGGCTGCACAGGACCTCAGGCTCAGCAGGACTCCACTTGGTCTAATCCTCTGTTGTTGCCAATTTTAAATTCTTGATGATTTTTGAACAAGGGACCCCACATTTACACTTTGCACTGACCCCTACAAATTACATAGCTGGCCCTGATGGTAAATCTTAAATCATTTAAACATAGAATGATCATGTTCACAATGCAGAGTGTAGATGTTACACCTATTTATAGAAAAGCCACATGATGTTTAAAGTAATAATAGATTGTATAAAAACCTTAGTACGTTCCAACAGAAACTTGGAGCTGACAGCAGAAGGAAGTCTAAGTGGGTAAATTCCTTCACCTTCTGCAGGGAGATAAAGATGAATGAAGCTGACCTGAAATGTCCACGTTTAAGTATGCTACTTAAAGTTGAAACAAGATCCGTCGATGTGAATAACTTTCAAATGACCACAGTGAGAAGCGTTAGATGAGCTCAAAGAAAATGCAGGCCACATGGCAGAGACAGGAGAAAAGAAAGCACACTCACAAGATGACAGCAAGACTGTCTACAGTGACCACACACACACAAGTGGTGTTTACTAATGCACTGGATCACAAAATTGAACCCAATGAATTAATGTCTGTAAGAGACACAATTAAAGCAAGGCATCTATTATTATTAGTGTATATAATACACACTTCTAAAACAAAAGCAATCAAAATTTTAAATAAAAAGATGGGCAAAATATGTCAGGAAAATGCAAACAAAATAAAACATGGGTCATTAGATCCTGTAAAGTTTAAGTCAAGCAAAAAACATTAAACTTGCCTAAGAGTGTCACTTTATACAGCGGAAGAGGAAAGTTCGTAAAAGATTCCTAACTGCAGGGCCAGCCCGGTGGCGCACTGCTACAGTGTGACGCTTGGGAAGCGCGGCGGCGCTCCCGCCGAGGGTTCGG
>NW_007727959.1:182427-189888 GCF_000696425.1 Galeopterus variegatus
GGGCGCAGCACCGAGGGTTGCGATCCCGTTGCCGGTCCCGGTCTGGTACGGGCGCGACACTGAAGGTTGCGGTCCGTTGCCGGACACGAAAAAAAAAAAAAAGATTCCTAACTGCCATGAAGCCATAGCATCAAAATGTCATGCTACCAATTCTCCTTATTTACAAGACACTCCTGAAAATGTTTATGAAAATATAATATGCTAAATCAGAACAACCCTTTAAGTTACAGAGGGCATTCCATTCCAAGAGCGCTAAAATATGGTAAGATTTCTAATTGTAATTTACCATCTATCTGCACCATTTGTCACTACAAAAAAAAGTTTATTTGGACAACAACCCAAAGAAATCAGCAGTTTACGAATGGATGATGCATTTTAAGAGGGACAAGAAGATGTAGAAGATGGCCCCGCGGTGGCAGACCATCCACATACATTTGCGAGGAAAAAGATAGTCTTGTTCATGCCCCAATTGAAGAGGACCAACAGTTAACAGCAGAAACAAGAGCCAATACCACAGACATCTCAATAGGTTCGGCTTACACAATCCTTTTTTGTTTTGTTTTGCTCTTGTTTGTTTTATACATAAAAATAAAGTGTTTTTCTTTTTTATTCTTTTGTTTGTCTTATCATTAAACAATGTAAACACTTTTGTGGCCCTTTCCCAATTTTTCCCTAACCTCCCTCCCCCCCCGCCACCTCTGGTGTCCTCACTTACAGTCTCTCCTTTTGAAAGTTCAAGGAATTATTGTGATTGCTGTATTTTTCTTTCTTTTCATTTTTTTAATCAGCTCCCGTGTATGAGTGAGGGCATGCAGTCTTTCTCTTTCTGTGTCTGGCTTATTTCACTCAACAAAATTTTCTCTAAGTCCATCATGTTGCTGCAAATGGCAGAATTCATTCTTTTTTATGGCAAAGTAGTATTCCATTGAGTATATACACCACATTTTCCTTATCCAGTTGTCCAGTGATGTACATTTAGGTTGGTTCCAACTCTAAGCTATTGTAAATAGAGCTGTGATAAACATGGGAGTGCAGGTATCCCTTTGACATGGTGCTTTCCATTCCTTTGGGTATACACCCAGCAGTGAGATTGCTGGGTCATATGTCATTTCTTTTTGCAGATGTTTGAGGAATCTCCATACTGTTTTCCATAATGGCTGCACTAATTTACAGTCCCACCAACAGTGTAAAAGGGCTCCCCTTTCTCTACATCCTCACCAGCATTTGTTATTCTCTGCCTTTTTGATACTGGTTCATATAACTGGTGTGAGATGATATCTCAGTGTGGTTTTGATTTGCATTTCCCTGATGATTAGTGATGTTGAGCATTTTTTCATGTGCCTGTTGGCCATTCATGTATCTTCTTTTAGGAAATGCCTGTTCAGCTCCTTTGCCCATTTTTTAATTGGGTTACTTGTTTTTTTACTGTTAAGTTGTTTGAGTTCCTTGTATATTCTGCATAATAAAATCCCTTGTCAGATGCATAGTTTGCAAATATTTTCTCCCACTCTGTAGGTTGGTAGGTTGTCTTTTTGCTTTGTTAACTATTTCTTTTCCTGTGCAGAATCTTTTTGTTTGATATAATCCCATCTGTTTATATTTTCTTTTGTTGCCTGTGCTTTTGGGGTCTTGTTCATAAAGTCTTTGCCCAGTCCTACTTCCTGCAGCATTTCCACTATGTTTTCTTTTAGGAGATTTATAGTTTCAGGTCTTATAAACAGTGTTTAATTCATTTTGAGTTGATTTTGGTATATTTCGAGAAGTACAGGTCTAGTTGCAATCTTCTACGTATAGATGTCCTTTCTCTAACATATGCTCCTGTTTCCCTTGTCAAAGATCAGTTGGCTGTAAGTATGTGGGTTGATTTCTGGGTTCTCTATTTAGTTTCATTGGTCTGAGTGCTTGTTTTTATGCCAGTACCATGCTGTTTGGCTTACTACAGCTTTGCAGTATAATTTGAAGTCAGGTAGTATAATGCCTCCAGCTTTATTTATTTATTTATTTATTTTTGCTCAGGATTGCTATGGCTATTTGGGGCCTTTTGTTGTTCCATATGAATGTTAGGATTGTTTTTTCTGTTTCTGTGAAGAATGTCACTGATATTTTGATGGGGATTGCATTGAATCCGTAGATTGCATTGAATCCGTAGATGGACATTTTCACAGTGTTAATTCTTCCGATCTAAGAGCATGGAATACTGTTCCATCTTTCTGTGCTTTCTTTAATTTGTTTCCACAGTGATTTGTATTTCTCTTTGTAGAGATATTTCACCTCATTGGTTTAATGATTCCTAGGGGGTTTTCTTTGTTGTTGTTGTTTGGTTTGGTTTTTTTGGTTACTATTGTAAATGGGCTGCTTTCTAGATTTCTTTTTCTGCTAGTTTGTTATTGGAGTATAAAAACACTACTAATTTTTACATGTTGACTTTGTAACCTGCAAATTTACTGAAATGATTTATCAGCTTAAAGAATTTTTTGGCAGAGTCTTTAGGTTTTTCTCTATATAGGATCATATCATCTGCAAACAGGGACAGTTTAACTTCATCTTTTCCAATCTGGATGCCCTTCATATCTTTCTCTTGCCTGATTGCTCTGGCCAGTACTTCCAAGCTATGTTAAATAGGAGTGGTAGGGGGGGCATCCTTGTCTTGTTCCCATTCTGAAAAGTTCTGAAAGCTTTTCCCCATTCTACCCAAACTTGGTAGTTTATATGTGTCCAGAAATTTATCACTTTCCTCCAGGTTTTCAAATTTGTTGGCATACAGAAGTTTATTATAGTCTCTAATGATTCTTTGTATTTTTGTGGTATTGATTGTAATGTCTCCTTTCTCATATCTGATTTTTGTGATTTGGGTATTCTCTTTTCTTTTTTAGTTAGCTTAGCTAGCAGTTTGTCTACTTTGTTTATCTTCTCAAAAAACCAGCTTTTTGTTTCATTGATCTTTTGAATCATTTTCTGGGTCTCTATTTCACTTAGTTCTGCTCAGATCTTAGTTATTTTTTTCCATCTAATTTTGGGATTGGATTTTCTAGTTTTTCTAGTTCTTTGAGGTATAGCATTAGGTTGTTTATTTGAAATCTTTCTATCCTTTTGATATCAGTGTTTATTGCAATAAACTTCCCTCAGAGTACTGCTTTTGTAGTATCCCACAGGTTTTGATACGAGGTGTCTTTATTTTCATTCATTTCAATAAATTTTTTAAATTTCCTGTTAAATTTCTTCTTGGACATATAGGTTGTTCAGGAGCATGTTGCTTAATTTCCATGTATTTGTATAGTTTCCTGAATTTTACTTGTTATTGATTTCTAATTTTTATCCATTATGGTCTGAAAAGATACTTGAAATGATTTTCAGTTTTTTAGAATTTGTTGAGACTTGATTTGTCTCTAACGTATACTCTGTCCTGGAGAATGTTCCACACATTGATGAGAAGAATGTATATTCTGTAGTTGTTGGATGAAATGTTCTGTAGATATCTGCCAGGTCTGATTTGTCTAAAGTGTAGTTTAAACCCTGTGTTTCTCTGTTGTTTTGTTGCCTAGGTGATCTGTCCAGTGCTGAGAGATGGGTGTTCAGGCCCCCTACCATTATCATATTGGGGTCTATCTCTTTCTTTAGGCCTAATAGTGTTTGCATTATATATCTGGATGCTCCAGTCTTGCATGCATACATATTTATAAATGTCATTTCTTCTTGTTGGCTAGATCCTTTTATCATTATATAGTGGCTCTCTTTGTCTCTTTTTATGGTTTTTGGCTTAATGTCTATTTTATCTGATATAAGAATAGCTACTCCTACTCATTTTTGGTTTCCATTTGCATGATATGTCTTTTCCATCTCTTCACTGTTACTCTGTGTGTGTCTTTACAGGTGAGGTGAGTCTCTTGAAGACAGCATATAGTTGGGTCTAGCTTTTTAATCCAATCAGTCTGTGTCTTTTGAGTGGGGAGTTTAATCCATTTACACTTAGCGTTGTTACTGAAAGGTATTGTCTTACTCATGGCTTTTTGTCAATTTTTGTTTAGATGTTTTAAAAATCTTTTGTTCATTTTTCCCCTTTTATTGTTACCTTAGATGTTTGTTGGTTTTTTTAAGGTGGTAAAATTTAGTTTCTTTCCCTTTCTCATTTGCATTTTTGTTCTACCAGTGGGTTTTGTTCTTTCTTATGTACTCATGGTAGTGATTGTCATTGTTCAGATTCCAGATGCAGGATTCTCTTGAGAATTTATTGCAGGGCTGGTTGTGTGGTGATATATTCCTGCAGGTTTTGTACATGTGGGAAATACAGTGTTTCTACTTCATTTCTGAAGGGTAGCCTTGCTGGGTATAGTATTCTTGGCTGGCAGTTTTTTTCTTTTAGTATTTTGAATATATCATCCCATTTTTTTCTGTCCTGTAGACTTTCTGTTGAGAAGTTTGCTGTTAGTCTGATCGGGGCTCTATTATAGGTGATTTGATGCTTTTCTCTTCCTGCTTTTAGGATTCTCTCTTTGTCTTTGAGCTTTGACAGTTTGACTATAATGTGTCTCAGACAGGATCTTTTTGGATTGAATCTGGTTTGGGGAATCTTTGAGCCTCCTGGATCTAAAGGTCTATGTCTTTCCATATACCTGGGAAGATTTCTGTTTTATTTATTTACTTGTTTTTACTTAATGTTTGTGTGTTTAAGGTTGTCTGCTAGCTCTCTTACATTTTCTTCATTTTTAAAAATTCTTTGTACCCTCTTTTTGTCTGCCTGGGTTATTTCAAAGAGACTGTCTTCAAGATCAGAAATTCTTTCTTTGGCTTGTTGTAGCTTGCTGCTTAAGCTCTTGGTTGTGTTTATTTTGTTGAATGAGACTTTTAGTTCCATGAGTTCCATTACATCCTTTTTACGGTATTAATCCCTTCATAAATTTCCTTCTTCATATCCTGGATTTTTTTTCTCATTTCATTATGTTGTCTGAGTCTTCTTGTACCTCACTGAGTTTCTTTAAGATTGTTGCTCAGAATTCCTTGTCAGCCATTTCAAGAGTTTCTTTCTCTATAGGGTCTGGTATTTGAGAATCACTGTATTCTTTTGGTAGTGTCATATTTTCTTGGATTTTCATACTTCTAGTAACTCTACATTGGTCCTGGTCATCTTGTAGAGCAGTATTTTCTTCTGTTACTCTGGAGTGGGCTTTGAGGACAGGCACTTCCTCTTCTTTTTCTGGTCTCCAATAGTGATTCTCCTTGTGTCAATGTGATCGAGCGGCTGGCGGGCCATCTGCATGGTGGCTGTGGCTACTACTGTGGTGGTGAGCTGCTTTTGTGGTGGCCATGGCTGTGGCAATGGCTGTGGTGGGCCACCTGTGTGGAAGTGGTGTTTTTAGCATGCTCCTGCCTTCTGCTGGGCAGGGGGCACTGTCCACAGCTCCTACCTAGGACCCCATGTGTGCTCCTGCCTTTGGCCCAACTTACGTAATTCTGACTGAAAAATTACGGTTCAGCAAACTTTCCACTTGATGGGTGCCAAAACTTTTGCACCCAGATCAGCTGCAGACAAGAGCAGAGCTTTCAGTGGAAATTCTCAATAGGTGGGATTGGATGCCAAAGCAGTTCTTTGAAGAATTGTAACAGGTAATGAAATATGGCTTTAGCAATACGATCCTGAAGCCAAAGCACAATCGAAACATGGTTATCGAGAAGTGGAAGTGGTTCAGAGAAAGCAAAGGTCATGGCAATAGTTTTTTGGGATGCTCAAGGCATTTTGCTTATGACTTTCTGGAGGGCCAAAGAATGATAACATCTGCTTATGAGAGTGTTTTGAGAAAGTTAGTCAATGCGTTAGCTAAAAAATGCCCAGGGAAGCTTCACCAGAGAGTCCTTTTCCACCACAACAATGCTCCTGCTCATCGCTCTCATCAAACAAGGGCAATTTTGCAAGAGTTTCAATGGGAAATCATTAGGCATCCACCTTACAGTCCCGATTTGGCTCCTTATGACTTCTTTTTCTTCCCTAAT
This sequence comes from Galeopterus variegatus, assembly GCF_000696425.1. Classification (NCBI taxonomy): domain Eukaryota; kingdom Metazoa; phylum Chordata; class Mammalia; order Dermoptera; family Cynocephalidae; genus Galeopterus; species Galeopterus variegatus. Next base: position 188,413 of record NW_007727959.1, read on the forward strand.
CTTAAAAATTATTTAATGGGCACCCATTTTCTTCAGTTCATAATAGACAAAAGACTGCATGGACATGATTGAATACCCAGGGCTCTCAATTCTTTAGGGATGGACTAAATGGCTGGTTTCATCACTTACAAAAGTGTCTTGAACTTGATGGAGTTTAAGTTGAGAAATAAATTTTACATTTTTTATCTTTATCTTTTAATTTTATTTTTCCAAGAAAATTTTAAGTCTGTGTGTGTGTGTGTGTATAAAATATTTCTTAGAGTCAGTTCACCCTTGTTATTTTATTTTTCAAACATTTCCTTAATATTCTCACATATTTATTTTGTCTCTCTCTCTCACAGATTTATTCTTATACATTAACTTTAGGGTTAGTTTTAATCAAGTTTAACAAGCAGTCTTTTGGGATTTTGTGTGGAATTGTGCTAAATGCACAGATTATTGTGGGAAGAATTGGTACCTTTATAATTTAGAATCTTTCCATGCAGAAATCAAAGATGTCTCCCTATTGACTCAATTATTTATGTATCTCCAAAGTTTAGTTGTTTTTTTTATATTGACCTTTTACATTTCTTTTTATATTTGTTTCTAAGTGTCTTATACTTTAGGTTTCTGCCTTATTTTCTTTCTTCCTTGGAGTTGGTGGCAGAGGTTTGAGTTAATTATGCTTTTCATTTTGTATTTTTTGTTGATTTGTTTGTTCATTAGTAGTTTCTTTCTATGCCATTGGGGGTGCATATATTTCCTAACTGAAAATCTAGCATTGTGGGGTGGGTCTCTGCCCTTTTCTCACCCCACCAAATCCACTTTTGTCCATGGTCCTGAAGGTAACCAGGCTATGAAAATAGAGAGGGCCCTCTGACAGTGAAACTCAAGGTGAAGAAAGGGACAAACGCTCTTTCTCACATAACCACACACAGGAGCTGTGCCTTGGCTGATCACACCAGTGCAAAAGGCCTCATTATCTACTTAAACAGTTCCCCTCCTTTCTCTAGATCATTCTGGCCGCACCAAGTGGAGCTGACCCCAAGATATGGGTGGTAGGGAGAAGGTTCAAATGAGGCCTTGGTGGAGGGGAAGAGAGAGATTGGAAAGGGTGTCCCTGCTGAGTGTAATAGGATGGCTATGTGTGACGCTGAGGGATTATCTCTGGCAAGTTTTCTGGAAATCTCACTATTATAAACTAATTGGAGGACCTGGGGAGACAAATTAGAGGATCTGCTTCCACAGCTCTTCAAGCACTGTGAACTCTGCATGGGCTGCAATATGTCAGGTGAAACTCAAAGAAAAGGACTGTGTGCACCTTCTGTGTTCTGTGGATGTGCCTGACTGGCTCTGACATGGCCACCTCGCTTTGGACAGGGCCACCCTGGGTTGTGCCTCTGACTGGCAGCCTATCATTTTTTTCAAAACCTACCTTGGGGGCCGGCCCGGTGGCGCACTGGATGAGTGCGCCGCTTGGGAAGCGCGGCGGCGCTC
>NW_007727959.1:190461-200583 GCF_000696425.1 Galeopterus variegatus
TGAGGGTTGCGATCCGTTGCCGGACACGGAAAAAGACAAAAGACAAAAAAAAAAAAAAACCTACCTTGGGAAGGTTTTCCACGATGCTGTCCACAGTGGAGAGTGTATTGAGACAATTTGGAGCCCTTGTGAATGATAGATTTCCCTTCAGACAGAGACCTCAGGGATAGAAGCAGCAAAAAAAAAAAAAAAAAAGAAAGAAAAAAATTTAAAAGAAATAGGAAGGCAAAGAAAAAAAAATCTTAAACATGTCCAGAAACAATCAAGGCTATGGCATTCATAACTCATTGAGGTGTTATTCTGGGCTAAGCTCTTTAAATCCTTAGCAGAACCCTCTGAAGTAGGCATTATTATTCCCATTTTACAGAGGAGAAAGCTGAGGCATCAAGAGGTGAAATATAGTTGGCACTCCATAGCTACAGGAACCTCGGAGTGAAAATATTTAGGGGAAAAAAAATACAGCAATAACAAACAATACAAGTTTAAAAACCCCAATACAGTATAACTACTATTTACACAGCATTTACATTGTATTAGGTACTACAAGTGATCTAGAGGTGATGTGAAGTACAGGGCAAGACGTGCATAGGTTATATGCAGATACTGCACCAATTTATATCAGGGACTTGAGCAGCTGCAAATTTTGGTATTCATGGTGTGTCCCGGAACCAATCCCCCATTGATACAGAGAGACGACTTTAAACTGCCCCAGGTCCCACAGGTTGTACACGACAGAGCCAGTATAACACAGTGTCTCCCTCTAAGCCCTGAGCTTCTTACTCCCATGCCATAGTGCTTCTCCTTTTTGGCGTAGACCTCAGTGGCTGGAGACTTTCACTGTTGAACGCTGCTGTTTACGATTATGACAAACTTAAATGGGTTTTGCAAGTGGAGGTACCATGTATAAAAAGACTTCCACTGGACATTTTTTAAAAAAATTTTTGTGCTTCCAAGGGAAAATTTAAATAATGCTTTAAATTCATGTATGTGAGTAACTTCACTTTTTGACAAATAAAAGAATGTTCTGCAATGGTTATATGACTGCACATCAGTGTGGCATTTTATATGAATTATATTTCAGCCATGAATCTCATAGATACAGGAGAGGGAGCTGCCATTTACTAGCATCCATGGAAAGTAGAAAGATCTTTACTTTAGACCTCAAGCATTGTCTGCTGTACAAAATTTCATTTCCCGTGGATCATGTTTAAGGAACAAGCAGCACAGAAACCACTGGCAACAAGCCCTGAATCCTAAGGCGGAGGCACATGAACTGCATGAACTTTCTCATGCTCTGTGGGAAAATCTGCTCATTAGGAGCTAAAAATGTCCCATCCACCCAAGTTCAGAACTCTCCCTCTGAGTTTTTTAGAAGTGACGGAACCCTGGAGAGGAAGGTAGGCTGCAGGGAGGACTGGAAGAGCCATGAACCCAGAAGTGGAGAGGTGCTCTGTGGGACCCAGGGCTGGCACTTGTCAGCCACGAGGCTTAAGCAAGTCATGCCACCTTTCTGGCTTCAGTGTAGAGTAAAAGTCCATGTGACACAGATGTCTTTACTGCTAGACCCTATGGACTTTTAATATATTGATATCTTTTTTCAAATATCCAATAGGGGAAAGAGAACACTTTTGACTGGAAATAAACACTTATCTCTCCTCAAAGTCCCTTATTTTGTGATGGGGGACAGATGCTCCCTGGAACGCTGGACCTGAGCAAGTTCTAAAGACTCACCTCCGGTGTTCCAGGTATGTTCTGAAGGTGAGGGCATAACAATTCTCTCTTTTTGTGTTCAGAAACACTCACCCTGTACTAAACACGATACTTCGTCATAGGTGAGATAAGAAAAACAGGCAGCAAGGAAAAGTTTTCATTCATTCATTCAGCAAACATCAAGTGCCCACTAAGCGCCTCGTCGTGGTGTTAGATTATAGAGAAGAGGAGCAACTGGAGGTCTGCTGCAGGGATCACTGGCCATCTGCAGTTTCCAAGAAGTCCTTGAGACTCTGCACCCATTGCTTTGTTTGAAGGGTTTACGTTGGGTTAAGTAGGAGAGAGGGTACGGCAATAATTTAACACTGGCACAAAAAGACATAGGCCAGCAAAACCATTTACATATTTAGGGAAACCTGGAAATATTTATTCCAAGGTATTAACAGCGATTACCACTAAATGTTGTAATTATGGGCAGCTTTTATGATTTATTTTTTTAATTTTTTTTTTTTTTTTAGCTATAAACACGAATGGCTTTTGAGATCAGAGAAAAACAAAACAGCTATGTTTTATTAACACCTCTTTGTTTATTAAACACCTCTATGGGTTTTATTGTTTTGTTTTGTTTGTTATTCTAATTATGGCGAGGACAGTGGTCTAAGTGACGAATCCATTTCAGCCTAGTGAAGTTTCCAGGGAAAACAGTGTTAGGAGACAGGCAAACGATTTGATATTTAGACCTTAAACCGTGAAAAACAGCAGGGAGATGAAGAGGGGGTGAGTGAGCCACCGCCCGGCACCCTGCGTCCCCGCCCCCTGGATCAGGCCCGCCCACCCGCGCTCTGCTCCGCCCCGGGCTCAGCCCCGCCCACCCGCGCTCAGCTCCGCCCCCGGCTCAGCACCGCCCACCTGCGCTCAGCACCGCCCACCAGCGTTCAGCCCCGCCCACCCGCGCTCAGCTCCGCCCCCGGCTCAGCACCGCCCACCTGCGCTCAGCACCGCCCACCAGCGTTCAGCCCCGCCCACCCGCGCTCAGCTCCGCCCCCGGCTCAGCACCGCCCACCTGCGCTCAGCACCGCCCACCAGCGTTCAGCCCCGCCCACCCGCGCTCAGCTCCGCCCCCGGCTCAGCACCGCCCACCTGCGCTCAGCACCGCCCACCAGCGTTCAGCCCCGCCCACCCGCGCTCAGCTCCGCCCCTCGCGGCCCACAGCCAGCTGCAAGGGGACAGGACCGTGCGCTTCGAGCTCAGCCCCAGCCTCGCGGAGCCCGCGCGGCCGCCCGGCTTCCTAAGGCTCGGGTGGAGCCCCCGCCCTCCCCTCCCCGCTGTTTGAGCAAACAGCCTCCTCTTCTCTTCCTCAAAGAGAAGAGCAGCCACCGGGCGGACCCCACTCACCTTCTGCGTCGCCCTCCGTCCCCTGATCCGTGTCCCCCACCTCAGGAGGGACGTGGCGGCCACCCCCTGGGGCTGTCCTCGAGGCCACGCGCTCTCCCTCCTCGCCTCGTCGCCCCGTGTGTCTCCCGCGCTTTCCCGCTCTGCCTGCGCTTTCTCGCAGGCGTCCTGGCCTCTCCGTCCAGACGAACCTCCTCCAAGTCCAAGGCCACCTCCCGAGAGCACCTGTCTCTGTCCTTGGCCCACTCTCTCTGTGCTAGACGTGGCGAGCTTTAAGCGAGTGGGGAAGGTCGCAGTGGACACACGAGAAGTGCGAGTCTGACGTTCTGGAGAGCTGCCCCGGTCAAGGCCTGGCGTCACGTCACGGGGTTTAGAACAAGTGACAAACCAGGGGACCACGGCGGCCGCAAGAGCAGAGGTGGGCGTCCAGGACGGACCCCTCAGATGCCACAGCCTCTGTGAAGCTTGGGGGCCACCCACGCCAGAAATAATCTCTCAAAATTGTAATAACTCACATTCATTGAACAGTGACTACGTGTGGTCATTGCTCTAAATGCTCCACAATCCCCATGGAAGCTGTAAAAGGCAGGTATTAGCGACAGCCCCTTTCTGCAGAGGAGAAACTGTGGCTCGAGGCTGTATGACTTTGGAAACCTTGCAGCTCAGCAGATAACGGGACCCGTGTCACAGCGTTCCAAAATCTGCTTGTTACCTGTCCGACATCACGACTTCTGGACAGGGAGCAGAGACAATATGAGAGGTCGGTCAGGAGAAGTTTTGCTTAATTTTTGTGATGAGTTTTGTGTATATCTAGACAGAATGAATGACAAAATATGGTTTATAATATAATGGCTTATAAAAATTTATTCCCAGGAACCCCATCAATTATGATGGGTCATGAGATGATTTTTTAAATGGTTTACAAACTTATCCAGCAACTATTTATTGAGTGTTTTTCTTATGTCAGTTATGATGCTGGAGAGCATGAATGCAAAGACGGAGAGGCAGCCGCAGGTTTCCAGGGGGCTTCTAAGGGATACAGCAGTGAGGATGTTGACTATGAAAGAAGTTGCTAGAAGACAGTCAGCCTTCTGCTCGGGCTCCAAAGCCAGGCAGATTGAGCTTTAGTTGCTTCATCCAAAAAAAGGGGAATACTGAGTCTCATTGATTGTTGCAGAGATGATGGGGGTGGTGCCCAGACTCCCAGGGCACTGCCTGGCACAGAACTGGCAATCCAAGAATAGCCGTCGCTTTATGATGGTAAGAAAAATAATGATCGGTATTATTTACCATCTCTTTATAGAAAGGGTTCTGAGGCTTAAAGGTGAAAGAGAATTTTGCCAAGCAAAATAGGGGGCTAGGTCATTCTAGGGAGCAAGGACAAAATTTACGGAAGTGCAAAAATGAGAAACAAAAGCCAGGTACAAGGACCTCAGTAGTTCAACTTGCTTGGAGAACAGGGAGTTGCAGAGACGTGGGGGAATGGCCCAATCACAGAGAGAATTCCTATGGAATTTGGATTTTTATTCTTCAAATCAGTGGACTCCAAAGTAAGATACATGCCCTCCTAGAAGTTACCAAATGATTCACTGGTTTGTGAAGATAAGATTAGAATTTCTGTGAGTAATTTAAACATTCTGTCCTCTTTAATTTTTGTATTTTGCACGTTTTGAGACAAACACACTGGCTTACACAGTAATATACACTTATGCAATTTATAAATAAAGATAATATATTGGGGTGGATTCTAAAAAAGTTTTTGCAGACAGGGGGGTGTGAGCAAAAATGTGTAGAAAGCCACCAAGGTGTTCCAAGCAGGAAAATGATGTGCACAGCTTTGGATTTCTGATGGACCTTCCTGAGAGTAGGAAGAAGCACAGACAGAATGTGGCAAAAACAAAGGCAAGGCCGGCCAGGAGGCAGGTGCAGCAGGCTGAGCAGTGTCTTCAAACGCCCAGTGGGTTAAGTGTGGAAATTTGTGAATAAGAAGGTGAAATTCCCCAGAATTTTCATTAATTCCTCTCAAATCATACGCTATCCTGTATTTTTCAAATCATTCTATTATGTGTTTTTAAATAATAAGTGACCATAATAATAAACGGGAACTCATTTTTCTGTAATGGATCATATACTTAAAAGTTTCAGTTTTCTGCTAAAAAAACAAGGTATAATAATAAATGAATGGTTTGTTAAGTTGCCAACCAATATATTGTGACAAGATTGTACATTCCAATGATAAGTAAAAGTGATCTTTGCCTGATACAGGCATCTGATAAAAACATTTTAAGATGATAATATTAACACAAAAAAATGTCAGTTAAAATAATTTTTAAAACTTGAAATACCATATTTAATATTTAAGTTATTAATTCTTTAAATGAAGTTTTTAAATACACCAACACCAACTGTCCTATCTGATAGCCTTGAATTTTGTTCCATAACAAATATTCTAGATGTAGAAAACATTTATTTCATTTCATATTGACAGTGGTTGAATTGTTGTACCCAAAAGCATTTTGTGTACCCAAAAGCAACTTCAAGTTGAGCATTAGGTAGTTGTTGTTTCACAGAAGTTTTTTTTTTTTTTAACAAATGAAATTATTTTGGCTGCTTTTCTTGATTTTGGTTTTATTGTAGCATTTTGTGTACCCAAAAGCAACTTCAAGTTGAGCATTAGGTAGTTGTTGTTTCACAGAAGTTTTTTTTTTTTTTTAACAAATGAAATTATTTTGGCTGCTTTTCTTGATTTTGGTTTTATTGTTGAAATTTATAATCTACAGTGCTTTGCTAATTCAGATTTTTGATTCAGTTCTAATTTCCCATTGAGTATTTCACAATTTGATTTTCTTCTGTTAAAGTATTTGTAGAGAATTATAGCACATAGCAAATATCCAAACACTGGAAACACCAGTGAACACAAGTGAGTAGTATTCAAATAACATAACATTAGGGTCTCCTGGAGAGGTTAACACCATTAGACACAATCAAGTTTCAGAACTGCCAATTTAAAGACTTATTCTGCATCCCAAACTTTTTATTTCTTGGAATCCCACTCATAGAATTTATAGAAAGTATACTGTGTGTATAAATTTCTTAGTATTTATTTTGTTTGCAAGAATGGCTCATTGTTACCAGCACACACTTAAAACACGGCAACCACTACGAGCAAGGCTGTCTGATTAGAGGATGACAATCCCCTCCTTTATGCTCCTGGTCCCCATTCCTGAAGATATCGACCTTGACCTTCAACTCTCATTTCAGGATTTCCTGCTCTACATGTCAATGGATTCCCTCAAAATAGTAACATTGATCATTAAGCTTCAATCATCACAGAATTATAATACTTTTTTCCACTTTCCCAATTTCTTGACTGGCTTTTCTCAGGATTTGAAAAAACACAAATTTTGCAATAAATTTTGAGAAAGAACTCCTTCATGGGAACATTAAACTCAAGTGAAAAGTCACAACTGAACTAGAGCAGAAGTAGTGGGTTTGAGGGAGGTGAATTTGAGCCTTGTTTTGGAGGTAGAGGCAAGAGCATGTAGCATCTGCTAAGAGATGTGAAGAGTATGTGGAGTATACTAACATTTATAAAGCAAATGTATTTCACAGGGCATAACTTTTTAAAATTACACATAGAAATGTTAAGCTTGCAAAAGACAGAAAACTTTCCCCAGGCTAATGTCTCTGTTGTAGATAAAGAACTGTAACACAGCAAAATTGCTGGCTCTAAGGGCAGGTATCCTTGGTGTAGCTAAACCTAATGATTGTTGCCATGACCGTTATCTTACTGTTCTTTTTGTAACCACCTATGTTCCTTTTCTGTAACTTTCTGGCCTGGAAAATAAATACTGAGAGAAAACCCTAGTTCAGTGTCAATTTTCCAAGGAATGCTGCTCTCTTGAGGGTTCCTGGAAATTAGACCCTTCGGAGCCTCTCACTGCTCAGAAGAAATGTGCTTTGAGTAATCCTTTGTGTCTCTGTCACCCTGGGAGAGGTGACAGAGTAAGAGAGGGATTGTTCTAGAATGACTAGAAAAATAAATGATTTCTGTACAGGCGGGGCAGTGTATCCCAGGCAGTGCTCAGCAGAAATGTGATTAATTCATGTTCTGGTTATCTATTGCTGTGTAATTAATCATCCAGAAACTTAGTGGCTTTTGTTAGAGAAATGCAAATCAACCACATTGAGATACCACATCACTCCCATTAGGATGGTTATTACAAAACAAAACAAAGGAAAACAAAACAGAAACAACCAAAAAATTAAAAAATAAAAAACTCAGAAAATAACAAATGTTGACAAGTAGGTGGAGCAACTGGAAAACTTATGCATTGCTGGGGAAATGTCACATGGTGCAGCCAGTATGGCAGTTCTTCAGAAAATTACAAATAGAATTACTGTATGATCCAGCAAATCCACTTCTCGGTATATACCTGAATTTAAAGCAGGGTCTTCAACAGACACTTCTATACCAATGTTCATAGCAGTATTATTCATAATAGCCAAAAGGTGGGAGCAACCCACCTGTCCATCAAAAGACGAATAAACAGACTGTGGTGTGTGTTCGTGTGTGTGTGTGTGTGTGTGTGTGTGTGTGTGTGTGTGTGTGTGTGTGTGTAGTGGGTACAGAGTTAGTAGGTGCGGAGTTTCACTTTGGGATGAGGAAAAAGTTCTGGAGATGACGGTAGTGATAGTTGCACAACAGTGTGAATGTAATTAAGGTGACAGAATCGTACACTTAAAAATGGCTAAAATGGCAAGGTTTTTGTTGTGTATATTTTACCACACTCAGAAAAAAGACAGTGCAAACTGCTGTTCTTGACCAGGGTCGTGATCACATAGCGAGGCTCACACTTTGCTTGCATGGATGCCGGGTGATGAACAGGGACACTGCCTCTGTTCCCAGCACAGTATCCTAGAGCTTGGTGGGAACACCAGGCGTCAGGGGTCCCGGGTCTTGTCTAAGTCCACCCCAGTCTGGCTGTGCAAGCCGGGTGAGCCACTTTCCTGCTCTGGCCTGTTTTCTCTTCCGCAGAACAAGGCAAGTGGACTGGACGGCTCCCAGGTTCCCCCAGGGCTCATCTGTGCCCCTCCATGGGATGGGCCACTGTGAGGTGGTACAGAGGTTGGACTCAGCTGGATATGAAGTCTAGACCTGCCAGTTCCCAGGTGGGTGACCATGGGAGCCATTCACCAGTGTGATTGACAGTTGATGATGGCATCCGCTGGGGCCTTAGCTGGGGCTGTCACCTGGACCAGTTATTCAGCACCTCTTCTATGCATGGCCTGGGCTTGCTCAGTGCGTGGGGGGCTGGGATTTAAGAGTGAGCATCCTAACAGAACGAGATGGAGGTACTCAGCATTTTTATCACCTAGCCTTGGTCACCTCTGCCCTACTCACGTGATCAGGGCAGTTATACTGTAAGAAAAACGTGAGATGTACGGTGGTGGCCATTTACTCGTAACTGTTCTTCCTCTATTTTCTTTGATTGAGTTCTCTTAGCCATGAAGTGCCTGAGGAAGGCAGAGAATCAGGGGTGTTCCCAGATCACAAATTGTCCCGAGTATAACACTGGAGACTGCTCCTATTTTGTATCTATTTCAGTGTGCCTGTGTTTTATTTTAATAGCTGTCAAGGATGGGGACTCGTACATAAAAGTGAAACACAGCAAAAGGACAAAGCAACGTAGAATTTCCTCAGCTGGAACAGAAAAGGGCCTTAGACCACGCGCATCTTCCCACAGGCTGATACCAAAGACCTGCGTGGGTATTTCCTTGAAACCATCCAGCATTCACGTCTGTGATCAGCATTCTGAAATGGACATTTTCTCCCTCTTTTATTTTTATCTGACCATCTTTATAGATCTTCAGTAGATTTCTTTCAGGAAAAGAACACTACTGTTGAAATTTTCTAGATTATCTTATTTAAAAGAAATGTGATTTTTACCTTCTCTTTTAATTTAGTTGAAAATTAAAATAGTTAATTTTTTATCATTGATCCTAGCTACTTTCCCAACATCCCAGCACCAGTCACAAGATGCACAGATTGAGAAAATAAAATCACGCCTTTCAAAGGAAAGTAAGCCAAGTTTTGCCGCCTTCTTAAAAAAAGTGCATCACCCACAAGCCTGATGATCCAGCAAATGCAAAGCTGGCGTTGGTTCTGAGAAAACGCCTTGGAAGATTCATTCTAAAAGTGTATCTTGACCTTATTAAGCAAGACTACAAAGTCACAGTGCTGCCTAAAGACATCAAAATAGTAGCTGATATGAATATTTTCCTTTGGTGTCAATAAGAAATAAAATACCGAGTTCTTTCCAGGTCAAGATGACCTTGGAACTGAACTGTTGTTGGAAGAACTAGCAAGACAGTTTCATTTCTTAGTCAAGTAAAGCATTGAGGGAACAACTATAAATAGAAGATAAGCCATAAGGAATATTTACTTTCAAGGAGGAGAGAGTCGAAGAGGTAGAATGACATTCTGATAAAAGAAAACTGATAATCATAAAAGTCATATATTATTGCTGATGGTTATTTCATCATTTTTTATATATTATTTTTTAGTCACCCAAGTAAAATATAAATATATTCTTATAAAAACTCTATAGACAAAGCCAAAAACCCTGTCCTCTTTCCCAGTTCTCCCTATGTCTCTTCCCACCCACGGGTGACTCAGTCCCGTTGTTTCTATGCCTTGTACACATACCAGTGCATTCATACAAACGGGACTGCTTTGCTTTATCGTACATAGTGTAACCATTTTGTATGTACTGTTCTGCAACTTGCTTACTTACACTTTGCAATGTATCTGGGTCCACTTTAGTACTTGGGCTGTTCTCTAGAACCTTATAACATGAACCACGGCTTACACAGGCCTTTACTGACATTTACAATGACCACATCGGTCTGCTTTTGTGTACAAGTGTGAGAACTTCTCTAGGATAGATATCTACAAGTTGAATTTCTGGGATGAGGCTGCGTATATATATATATAAATATATATATATATATATATTT
>NW_007727959.1:202006-204082 GCF_000696425.1 Galeopterus variegatus
AGCCCGCCGCCCCCAGCCTCCCCTCCTGCCCAGCCCCCCGTGCCCTCCTCCTTGAGAGTCCACAGGCTTCCTCGACCTTCCCAACCCCACCAGTTTGCTGCCCCAGCCCCACTAATCACTGAAGACTGTCCACGCTCCGCAACCCTGTACAGATTGGCAGAGTCCTGGAGGGCACGACCCCTCTGGGGAGTCATCTGGCCGTATGTTTCAAAAGTCTTAAAAATGGACATATCGCTCGAGCTGAGAAGTTCCTGTAAGGACAGAATGCAACAAAGACAAAAGGAAAGAGAGAGTGTGGGAGAAGGGGGTGAGGTGGCACGGCGGTGACAGTCTCGCCACAAGACGGTGTTCTGACTTTTCTTTCTCAAGTTTTCACCTTGAGCTGTGGAAGGAAGGAAATACCACTAAATTGTTGTTTATCTTGAATATTGGGATTTGGGGGTGATTTTAAAAACAATTACACTGTGTATTTTGGCATTTTCCAAGTTTTCTTCAAAAACATAAAAGTAATTTTATAATCAGAAGGCATTTTTTATTAAAAACTTGGAACAAATAAATTCCACGGTGTGATACAAAGAGGGAGGGGAAACCTATAGATAAGAACCTAAGAAACGAAACGTAACAATGTGACCCGGAGGGGAAACCTAAAGATAAGAACCTAAGAAACGAAATGTAACAATGTGACCTATTTGGCTCCTGATTTGAAGAAACTGATTGTAAAAGACATTTGTAAGACAATCAGGCTAATGTCACCATTAACTGGATATGTGATGATATTAAGAAACTGTTAACTTTTGAGATGTGATCATGAGATTGTAGTTTTGACTTAAAAAGAGCTCTTATCTTTTCATGACATGTAAATATTTATGAGTGAGATAATATGGCGTGTAAGATTTGCNATCAGAAGGCATTTTTTATTAAAAACTTGGAACAAATAAATTCCACGGTGTGATACAAAGAGGGAGGGGAAACCTATAGATAAGAACCTAAGAAACGAAACGTAACAATGTGACCTATTTGGCTCCTGATTTGAAGAAACTGATTGTAAAAGACATTTGTAAGACAATCAGGCTAATGTCACCGTTAACTGGATTTGTGATGATATTAAGAAACTGTTAACTTTTGAGATGTGATCATGAGATTGTAGTTTTGACTTAAAAAGAGCTCTTATCTTTTCATGACATGTAAATATTTATGAGTGAGATAATATGGCGTGTAAGATTTGCTTTCAAATTATCTGGAGGTGTGGAGACACCAAGAGTACAGAAGAGGTGGCTACGCGACGGCTCATGGTAATACTTTCTAGTTTTGCATATATTTGAACATTTCCATAAGAAGAAGTTTTTAGAAGATAGTAACAACGAATAACCCTGCTGAGAGCCCCAGGGAGGAGTGTGAGAATGGACCGAGTCAGGCGGCGGTGCTGAGGAGTTAGCTCCCAAATAGCCAGTTTTACTCTGTGTCCGTCCTGGTCTCTGGCTTCCGACTGTCACTCTCCACTCTCTGGGGTCTCCCATGCTTTGCACCTCAAGTCTGAAGCAATTTAGCCTCCTGATTCTCATCCGTCTTGCTTTTGTCTTAGGCTTACAAATGGTTTCACTGTCTTGGCTAAGAGCCCACTGGCCTGATAACCTGGAAACACACCTTCCTCTGCTTCTCTGACCTCACCGACAACGCTGCCCACAGGATCTACTCCCTTAGCCTGAACATGGTAAAGCCCACGTCTCTTGTCCAGGGGAGATTCTGGTCACCGTCTCGGTTCTCTGGCTGGGGTGGGGTTACGGTTCACGCATGCCTTCCCATCCAAAGGACAACGTCCACCTTTTAAAGGGAAGCATGGGTTCTTCAAATATAAATACTGTGTCTGGGAATTCTGGGCCTGCTCTTTGTACACGTGTGGGCATACACCGGGTACAGGTCGTTCCATCATCCATCCTAAATGCCCCGGAGGTTCTCACACAAACTTGAACTGGTAATGGAAGAGTGGAAGTAAACAATGCACGTTTCCCTCATACACAGTCTTTTTTTTTATGTGGGGACGGGAGTGGCAGCAACATCTTTATCTCTCACTTCCTC
>NW_007727959.1:204302-214485 GCF_000696425.1 Galeopterus variegatus
CAAACTTGAACTGGTAATGGAAGAGTGGAAGTAAACAATGCACGTTTCCCTCATACACAGTCTTTTTTTTTATGTGGGGACGGGAGTGGCAGCAACATCTTTATCTCTCACTTCCTCCAGTCTTTTTTTTTATGTGGGGACGGGAGTGGCAGCAACATCTTTATATCTCACTTCCTGGGCTTTGAGAAATCCGCTGTCACCAGGAATGTCAGTCTTTAAATTGTTCAGAAACAGCCATATATTTTGCTAAATATATTGAATTCTCCATTTATGAATGTTCTCAGGTGGGACATCCTCAAAATACCTGCAGTCTCAGACTGAGCTGGGCTAGATTCACTCAAGTGGAGCCAGACTCATGTGCACGGGGCAGGCTCCTGCGAAGGGTGCTGACTGACACTAGGAAGGTCCCAGGCCTGGCTCGTGTTTACGGTTACCCCCTGACTCCGTGGTCCGTGCTCTAGTCCCTCCTACGTTCTCCATAGCAGCCAAATGGTCTCTCCAGAACACAGGCGTGTCTGCTCATGTCATTCCTTGCCTAAAATCCTCCAGTGACCCCCCACCCCCACCCCACCAGTGCCATACCTTTCTTACGGCTAAAGGCCAGACCCCTCAGCATGGCCTGTTATGTCCTTCACAACCTGGCCCGTGTACCTCTGCCACGTCACACCTTGCACCTCCATAATGCGATGGACATCGCTGTGTCTCACATAAGCTACTTCCTCTGCTTGGTCTCTTCCATGCTGCTTGCTGAAGGAAGGAATGAATGGCTAACTCGTATGTATCTATTCAGCACTGGCTCCGGAAGTTTCCTCTGCCATGTCTGGGGTAGATGATTTACTTATATGCTCCCATAGCATTTTATGCATTACTCATTTTGCAATTATCTGTTTATTTACCTGTATCTCTCTGTCCCACATCTGCCCTTCTGTACTTGGGAGTGTGCAAACTCCATTTCCCAGGCTCCCTTACCAGCCAGATTCTTATTATATCCTGCCAATAGAAAACACTACTGAAAGACCAGAAGGCAGGAAAAGAGAAAATCTTCCAACGTCTGGCTCTGACAGTGTGGCAGTTGCTGGCAGCTGCTGGCATTTGCTGGTGGTTGCTAGTGCTGCTGTAGTGACAGCAGGTGGGGGGACTGCAGACTCTAGCAGCACTTTTCAGCAGTTCCATCACTGGCTAAGGCAGTGTCACATCAACACATCCAGAGCTGACTGCAGATGTCTCACAGCAACGTGACAGGTGGAACCCGTGTCATGGACTCCAGCCCACCGCCAGCAACTTCTTATCTCTGGGCATCTCCTGTTCTCCATTTGCCTCTCCAGTGTCCTTCATTCTTCCTTCTGCTGTTTTAGCTTGTATAGCATCATTGTCACTATTTCTCTGTGTTAAATTTTCTCTGTTTCAAATATATTATGGGGGTTTCTCTTTACCTGACCAGTACTTTTCCAAGAGAAACTCTAGTTTTTTCAAGGCGGGAACTGTATTATTCATTTTTAAATCTCAGGGCCTAGCACAGTGCTTAGAACACAGTACTCCTTAAATGTGACAATGCGGACATTGTGGAAAAAATCTTGGGAAGGATTTTGAGGGTGGTGTTAAACGGGTCTATATGGGTTAAATGTATTAAAATATATATTCACCTTAACTCCCTGTCCCTATCCCCGGCCTCCTCTCCACCCTGTTTGTGTGGTTTGGATGAAGCTGACCCCATCCAGGGGCTCCGAGTGTGCACATATGTACCAAGCTGGGCCAATCTCAGTTAATAGAATTTTCTGGAACCACTGGAAGAGGGGTTCTTTTTCCTCTGAGCTATGTCTCAAATGGACTGCAAATGCATTTCTGGGAAAAACCTTAGCTCAAGTCTCTTGAGGCCAATATGTCTTTTCCATACAGAACCTTCACTCTTTGTTACCAAAAAAATGAAGTTTCTATTATTTTTGTGGCCACAAAGAAAAATTATATTCATAAAATCTTGGCTGTGGATACTACCAGTGACTAGGCTGTTGAGGTTATTAAAGTCATTTTTCTATATTAAATGAGTATAAGAAATTGTAGGCACTTTGGGGAGAACCCACAATCGAGTGTGTTTCCCGCGATCTTGAGGAGTTTCCTAAGTGTGAATTCAGAATGGAGCCTTGAACATAAGGTCATCTAAAGGTTACATGGAGGGATCAGAGATATTTTACACAGGACTGAGGTTGCTATTGGGATGTAAAAAAGCAAAAGCTAAAAACAAAGCAATAATTCAGTTCCTCTGTGGGTCTTCCATACGGTGCATCAAACAATATAGTGTCCCTTGGGAACCTGCCAATTTCATGGGCACTTTTTGGATGACCATGAGGCTAAATCATTCTTCCACTGTCTGGCTCTGCTTCTGGATTTGGTTAGCAAAACGAGAGGACTAGATAGGGCCAGCCCTTAGCAAAGTTTTGTCAGCTCCTTTTGGGAGCATTTAAATAAAAAAATACATATTGAGAACCTACTGCAAACAAAGTCCCTTGTTAGGAGCTGGAGCACAGAGCACTCTTTGGCTTTTGATACGGTTTGGATATGTTCGTTCCACAAAGTTCATGTTGAAATCTGATGGCCAGGGTGGCAATGTTGGGAGGTAGGGACCAGTGGGAGGGGTTCGGGCATGGGGTGGATCCTTCGTGGACAGATTAGTGCCCTCCCTCTGGAGGAGGGGGCGTGAGTGCTGTTAGTGCCTGTGAGAGCTGGTTGTTAACAGGAGCCGGGCACCCCTTCCCTCCCTCGCCATGTGACCCCCTAGCACAGCTGGCTGCCCTGCCTCTTTCTGCCAGGAGTGGAAGCAGCATAGGGCCCATGCCAGATGCAGCTGTCCCAGAATTGTGAGCCAAGTAAACTTCTTTTCTTTATAAACTACCCAATCTCGGGTATTCTGTTATAGCAACACAAAAATAGGCTAAGACAGCTTTCGCTTTTCATTTATTCCTGTGACAGGATGGTATGGGGATTAAGAAATGTGCAGCCTGAAACTGTAAAAAGTGACACAGACCTGCTTACAACTCCTGACTCTGCCACTTTCCAACCTGGGCAAGTCATTTTCCGTCGTTGGGTCTTAGTTGCTGTCTTTGTAAAGGAGGATGCTAGTACTTATCTCATGGGATTATTATAATGACCACATAATAGATGCGCCTGGAAGATGGAAGAGAATGTGAAAGAGCCACAGCCTTAAATCCCGGCTCGGCCTAAGGCAGGCCGAGTTCGCCCAGCGTCCCACTGTCGTCTTCGGGGCTGCTCTTGTCCATCCACGTGCATCGGCAAAGCCTTCACCAAGCCTTGAAAATGCAGCCGTCCTGTCAACAGCCTCCTGGAGCAGACACTCTGACAATTGTGATATGTCATGCCGGAGAAATGTACAAGACACTAGATGAGCTCAGAGAGGGGCGAGGCAAACTCTGACCTACTGTGGACCTAGGAAAGCCAGAAGTTCCCGAAAAGGGCAGTTTTAAGGACAGTGGGCCCCTTAACAGAACTGCTCTATCACTGAAGAGTCACAGCCCACAGACGTTTTCTTCTTCGTTGTGCACATGAAGCTCCTTGACCTCCTGATTCTGAGACCAATATTATTTTCTTCAGATCCTCTTCTTTCTCCTCCATCTCCATTTTCCTCCTTCTCTACCTCTTCCCATAGCACAGAAAGTATCAGGCCTGGTCCTTAGGACTATCTCAGAACCACTGGTCAGCAGACACATATTTGAGTGTCTTTTACGTATATCCCCGGGCACTGAACTAGGCACTGGAGATAGATGCAGAATTAATAAGCCACTCCTTGCTCTCTGGGAAATAATAGTCCAGTGGGAATGAGATTAACAAATTATTCCAAGAGTTCAAAAGTCTTTGGGGAAGTCCAGGTTGCTGTGAAGGCGCTTCGCCAGGAGGCTGGGGACGCAGCACTTACGCTGCAGGTAGTGCAGGCACCAGCTAGAAGGCGTCCAAGGAGTGTCCCCTTTCCTACCTGCTGTCATCTCCTCCCCTAACATTACTAAGTTGAGCTAGACCCTGTCCCTACTCATGAAGAGTGGCCTCCACTCTTGAGCTGACATCAGTCACAACTGAGAAGCCACATGTGACAACACAGGTCAAAGTCCTGGCTCAAATACTGAACTGCCTGTGCTCATGGCAAAACTCTGGGCTCATCAGTTTGTTTTTCTAGATTGCACATGAGAAGCTGGTCATGGGTGACAGTCCAGTAAGTCAGTCTTGTCTCCTCAGGCTGCATGAGGGTCTCCTTCTCAGACAGAAAGAGCCCTGGCTGGCCTCACCAGAGTCTGGGAGGCCCAGGCACAACTCCATCCTTCTGGCAATTCCATTTGACCAAGCTTGGTTTGAGTTGTATTTCTGTCACTTGCCACCGAGAGTCCTGACTAAGGTAGTCACCTTACTGAATGTTTGTACAGTTACATATTTTTTGTATGGTAAATATATATTTTGAACCTAATATTAACATAAGCATTTTTTAAATTGAAGCCCCCCCAAAATCTTAAAGGAGTGACCTATGTTTAAATGAACTTGAAATTACAGTAACATCACCCACAAATATTTCACTAAGCTCTTAAGAGCAGCTCTTCTAGATNTGTTGAGGGTGGGAAATTCTGTGATGGAAACTGAAAGGTGGGGCCTTAAAGAGGTGATTAGCTTGTGAGGACCATACCCAAATAAATGGATTAATCCATTGATGGTTTAATGATGGTCTTAGGTGTGGTTCTGAGGGCTTTGAGCACAGGAGGAGCTCTCTCTCTCTCTGCTCTACTATTTTCTGCCACGTGAGACCCCTGCATTGATGTAAAGCCACNGGAGCGCCGCCGCGCTTCCCAAGCGGCGCACTTATCCAGTGCGCCACCGGGCCGGCCTGGTAAATATATATTTTGAACCTAATATTAACATAAGCATTTTTTAAATTGAAGCCCCCCAAAAATCTTAAAGGAGTGACCTATGTTTAAATGAACTTTAAATTACAGTAACATCACCCACAAATATTTCACTAAGCTCTTAAGAGCAGCTCTTCTAGATTTTTGGAATTAGAAATGTATGTTCTTGAGCCCTTTCACATTATTTAAATAAATAGACAATTCCTGCTATACTCTCAACTATACATTTGGTGGGGCAGCCTAGCACCAAAGAGAGAGAGAGAGAGAGCATGGCAAGTAATGCCTGGAGAAGTGATACAGACATACGGCATTTTGAAAAGAGATCCAAGATGTGAGTGGGCTCAGGGGCACCCTGGTGTTTACCAGGCAGTGGTCCTTTGGACAGCAAGTGGCAGTCTGTTCCTACTGCTGAGACAGAGTCCATCAACAGAATAAGGAATTAACATGTTGTATCAGTTTGCTAGGGCTGCTATAACAGAGTACTTCAGACGGAGTGGCTTAAACCAACGGAAATGTATATTCTCACAATCCTGGAGGCCAGAAGTCCACGATCAATGTCTTGACAGGATTTGTTTCTTCTGAGGTCTCCCTCCTTGCTTTAGAAAATGCACCTTCTTGATGGGTCCTCATGTGATCTTTCCTCTGTGCATGTCTGTGTCCAAATTTCCTCTTCTTATAAGGGCACCATCATGTTGGATTAGGGCCCACCTGTATGACCTCATTTTGCCTTAATTACATCTCTAAAGGCCCTATCTCTAAATAGTTATATTCTGAGGAACCACAGTTAGGACTTCAACATATGAATTTGGGGGGAGGGGCATCATTCAGTCCATCGCACATGTGGGAACATACACATTTTACTTCTAGAAAAGAGCTAGCTAGTAAGAACTATCATTAGCTGAAGAATATAAAGAAATTGAACGAAAGAAAGAAAAAGAAGCTGGAAAATGATCAGATGGGAGACAAGTGGATCTTGCTTGGTGGNAAAATCTTAAAGGAGTGACCTATGTTTAAATGAACTTGAAATTACAGTAACATCACCCACAAATATTTCACTAAGCTCTTAAGAGCAGCTCTTCTAGATTTTTGGAATTAGAAATGTATGTTCTTGAGCCCTTTCACATTATTTAAATAAATAGACAATTCCTGCTAAACTCTCAACTATACATTTTGTGGGGCAGCCTAGCACCAAAGAGAGAGAGAGAGGGCATGGCAAGTAATGCCTGGAGAAGTGATACAGACATATGGCATTTTGAAAAGAGATCCAACATGTGAGTGGGCTCAGTGGCACCCTGGTGTTTACCAGGCAGTGGTCCTTTGGACAGGAAGTGGCAGTCTGTTCCTACTGCTGAGACAGAGTCCATCAACAGAATAAGGAATTAACATGTCGTATCAGTTTGCTAGGGCTGCTATAACAGAGTACTTCAGACGGAGTGGCTTAAACAACGGAAATGTGTATTCTCACAATCCTGGAGGCCAGAAGTCCACGATCAATGTCTTGACAGGATTTGTTTCTTCTGAGGCCTCCCTCCTTGCTTTAGAAAATGCACCTTCTTGATGGGTCCTCATGTGATCTTTCCTCTGTGCATGTCTGTGTCCAAATTGCCTCTTCTTATAAGGGCACCATCATGTTGGATTAGGGCCCACCTGTATGACCTCATTTTGCCTTAATTACGTCTCTAAAGGCCCTATCTCGGGGCCGGCCCGGTGGTGCACTGGATAGTGCGCCGCTTGGGAAGCGCGGCGGTGCTCCCGCCCGAGGGTTCGGATCCCACATACACGCCGGTTCCCGCTCACTGGCTGAGCGAGGCGCGGGAGCAGCGCCGAGGGTTGCGATCCCGTTGCCGGTCCCCGGTCCGGTACGGGGGCAACACTGAGGGTTGCGATCCGTTGCCGGTCACGGAAAAAGACAATAAATTAATTAATTAAATAGATAGATAGATAGATAAATAAATAAATAAATAAAGGCCCTATCTCTAAATAGTTATATTCTGAGGAACCACAGTTAGGACTTCAACATATGAATTTGGGGGGAGGGGCATCATTCAGTCCATCACACATGTGGGAACATACACTCATTTTACTTCTAGAAAAGAGCTAGCTAGTAAGAACTATCATCAGCTGAAGAATATAAAGAAATTGAACAAAAGAAAGAAAAAGAAGCTGGAAAATGATCAGATGGGAGACAAGTGGATCTTGCTTGGTGGGAGGATGGGAGAAAGGACCCTGTAGTGATGTTGAATCAATAAGCTAACCAAAGACACACGACAGATGCGCATGGGATCTGAGCATAAAAATAACAGAGTGGGAGAGTAACTGATCTAATGTGCTGTTTCTAGGGGGATTCAGATATGCTTTCAGTGGAAGGGGGCCTTAGAGACCCTCGGGTTGCTTGGTGCTCAGTCCATAGCAGCCTGACAGAGGTCACCAGCCTTGGCTCTGACCAGGGCTCCAGGGCTCAGACCCTGCACAGACACACTCGTCTCTAGCTGGACAGCTCCAGAAGTTAGAAAGTTCTCATGTTGAGCTTACACCTTTCTTCCTATAACTTTCACTGATCAGTCTCAGCAACTGGATTTCTGAAGCAACGTGAAAGAAAGCTATCTTCCCTTTCCCCTTGCTGCTGTGGACTGAATGTACCCCCCAAACTCATTAAATCTTAATCCCCACTAATTGTTGAGGGTGGGAAATTCTGTGATGGAAACTGAAAGGTGGGGCCTTAAAGAGGTGATTAGTTTGTGAGGACCATACCCAAGTAAATGGATTAATCCACTGATGGTTTAATGATGGTCTTAGGTGTGGTTCTGAGGGCTTTGAGCACAGGAGGAGCTCTCTCTCTCTGCTCTACTATTTTCTGCCACGTGAGACCCCTGCATTGATGTAAAGCCACCACCAAAGAAGACCCTCACCAAATGTGTTCCCTGGACTGTAGACTTCCCAGCCTCTGAAATCGTAAGCAATAAATTTCATTTTCTTACAAATTACCCAGTATTTTGTTATAAGCAACAGAAACAGACTAATATAATGATATACTTCTAAACCTTGCAAATTTAATACCCCCCTCATTTTCATGTCTTTAAAGTAATGTACTGTCCAATTCTTTTACTTGTTTCTTAAAAGGTATGATTTCAATTTCTATCACTCTTCTAATGACTCCTCTCTACTCTGTCAAAATCCCTGTTTAAAAAATGCTCTGAACAAAGTGCTCTCACACATAGAATGGAGCTACTTTCTGTGAATAGGACAAATAGTCTATCAAAATATTACCTTAGACTTTTTTAGCAGTCACTGATGGTCCTTATTTGTAATCAAGTAACAGCAAGTAGGCTAATGATTATTAATCACTTGCTGCATTAGTTATTTACTGCTGCATAACAAAGTACCCCCAGATTTAGCAACTTGGAACCACACACATTTATTAGGTCACATAGTTTCTGAGGATCGGGAATTCAGGAGTGGCTTATGTGGGTGTTCCCAGCTCAGTCTTTCGTGCATCTGCAGTCAAGTTATTGGCTGGGGCTGCTGACTCTGAAGATTTGACTGGGGTGAACTGGAGGGTCACGTCCAAGCTCACTCACACGGCTGTGGGCAGGGGCTTGAGTTCCTCATCCCGTGGCCCCTTCACTCACGTGGCTCCCTCCAGAATGAGGGATATCAAGCCCCAGTGCCTTTGCACGTCATCATGGAAGTGATGCTCTGCCAATTCTGCTGGATTCTATCACTCAGACCAAACGTGGTAGAGGTGGGGCATGGGGTCATCTCAGGCGCTGACACTGACTATGCATTTGCTCCATGCTAGTGACTCTTCCTGTGCTAGTGCCAGCCAAGCACTTTCCAGGCACTATCGCACTTAATGCTGTCAACATCATCACCCTGTTTTATATTTGAGGCAGGTGACGCTTAGAAATGTTAAGTAACTTACCCAAATTGTTGCTTAGTAAACGACAGAGCAGATTAAAACTCAGGTCTAACTTCAGAGCAAAACCCTCCTGTTTTCTTACCCAAGGCCTCTCCTTTCACTGGGACTGCTAGCCAGGTCTCTCCTCACCCATCCTCACACAAATTTTTTGAACATAACTGTGGAATTTTGCATCTTGTTACACTGTGCCAAACTTACTAAAATTACAAGGTAACTGTCACTCTTGATTCTATCAATCATTTGTGAGTTCCTTTTACACACACTGTGTCACCTACAAACCCTACTTGCATACAGATGATGTTAACCAATCATGAAGACACCAGGATGCAGACATGTCTATGCTACATTAGAATAAAAGCCTAGTGACAAAATATGTATGTTGTTTTTGAACTAAAATTATTTTAAAAACTGAAGGTGAAATTTGTACTCCATAGCCAGATTTCATCAATAGAGGTATGAATTTGTAGTTTGATATAGCCGAGGTCACCCAGTCCTTTGACATTCATATAAAACTGGCTCAAGGCCTTTTTTGTTTTTCAGAAAGACCTGTCTGTCAACACTTCTGCACATTCCAGAGTCGTCGCCTTCACTGCGGGTCTGAGCTCCTGGTTCCATTCAACTCCAGCTCCTGTGCTGTCCTTTTCTGCTGCTGCTTTCTGCTCTTCAGGGTCCCAGATGTGGAAGGCAGTTCTTTGGTTTTCTCTAAAAACTACTCACAGATGACATTATTTTTATACTAGACTTCACTGACCATCTTGGGTAGTTGGAAGGGTTTAGCATTAATGCAACATAAAATTGAATATTAATCTTTTCCTTCTTAAAAACTCCTTTGATCACCCAGGTTGCTTGGTTTACTCTTGCCCTAAAACCCTCGCCTCTCAATCCCCTCACTTTTGCAAGCACAGTGATTAGGCTCTTGATTGTCTGTACAGCTCTAGGCTGACTTTTGCTTACCTAAAGATTCAGCAACTCCCTCTGCACAGCAGCAAGAAATCTGAGGAGGTTTCGAAGTTTCAGTGTTCCTCTCTCCCTCTTTAGCCTGCATCTCTATTGTCCCACCAGTCTTCGTAAGCAGAAGCGAGCAGTATATTTATTTTTTTTACTGGTATGACTTACACAATTTCCCTCAGAAGGCAGAAGCCATGGTCAGTTTCGGCCTTCAGTAACATTATTTTCCTCATCTGTGACATGTAGTACTGCACCAATATTTGAGTCCCAGAGAGGGTGATATACTTCTTAGGTTGCCAGGAACAGTCCTGGTTTCACCTGTTTGCTTGGAGTAATTTTGTGCCCCTCACACTCTCAATGGGCTCTGGTTAGGATCACAAATTATAAGATCACTCTAGTCAAGGGAGTTGATGCAATTTTG
>NW_007727959.1:215162-216613 GCF_000696425.1 Galeopterus variegatus
GGCTCTGGTTAGGATCACAAATTATAAGATCACTCTAGTCAAGGGAGTTGATGCAATTTTGAAAATATATCACTGACATGCCAACGTCAAAGCAGAAGGAAGGACTGAGGCTATTTGGGATAACTGGGGGAAAAAGGAATAATTTTGGGGAAAAATGTTTTAGTTGAATTCATTTGAATACACTGACCTGTGGTGATCTGATCTATTCAGGCATTTACGGCGTCTAGAGCTAAAGACTGTACCAATATGTCTGTTTTTTGACAATGAATAGAAAGGGTCATTTTTAGAAAGCCACAGCATGAAACAGAAACTGTGGAAAGTGGGTGCACCTTGTAGCCAGCAGCTGTCAGGAAAGATAAACCATAGGAGCCGCCCAAGTAACCAGGGCACATAGCCACCTCCTTCTACCACAATATTCCCAACACTCACCCCAAAGGGAGGAGGAGTCTCGTTCAGTCTACCGAGGGACGGCCAGTGAGTGCCCTTGCTGTATCCTGCCCGTGGGGATTCTAAGAGATTTTTTCCCTTTGAGGAGCAATTTACTGGAGGGGATAAGACATGTACACAGGATAACATATCACATAAGTAGCTTTATGTTTGTGCCACAGTGACAAGAGGTTGGAGTGTAAAGTGCTTTCACCGGGGGCAGAGTATGTTGGGGATGAAGACATGGAGATGTTCAGGAATTAAGATGTACTGTGAAGCTGAAGCCTGGATGGGCTTTTAAATTGGTGAGCAGGTGGAAGAGGGGGATTGAAGACATAGGAAAAATGTATCAGTAGAGATTTTAAGCATTGGGGTTAGCAAAATATCTGGGATTTGACAGGATCAGCCTGGAAGGAAGATTAATGGATAAGTTGGGTGCAGAATAAATCAGAGAAGCGTGACACTGGGGGCAAGAAGACTGGAGAGGAATCGGTTGTAATCCATTCAGACACTAGGTAATAAGAAGCCGGGTCCAACACGGCAGCAGAGAATCTTTTGATAGTGTGATGGTGAGAAAAGATAAGGGACTGGCTGGGGAGCTGTGGAGGAGGAGCACTCGCAGCTCTGAGGTCGCAGTTGGGCTGAACTTGAGAATAAATTGTGCCCATCACAGCGAGACTTTTCACGGTGGCAGTGCGGACCAAGAGCGAGGAATATGATGGGGAGGTAGAGATAACTGCAGGGTCTGGAGATGAGAACGCCCACAGGAGAGGGCCGTGTTGACAAGCCATGTCACAAAATGCTGTGTATAAAAACATCCACCCACCCATCCCTCCAACAAGAAGACTGAGCTTGCTTCATTCGTTCAACAAACATTTTCAAGTGCCTCTCTCATGTCTGCAGATACAAAGATGAACAAGACACGTTCCTTGCCTTTACTAAGCTTGCAGTCCACAGTATGAGACAGACACATAAAGGGAATTTGGCAGGATGATACTTTGAGATAGTAACTAGGTTGTTTTTTT
>NW_007727959.1:217359-219780 GCF_000696425.1 Galeopterus variegatus
TTTTTTTCCTCTCGAGCTTTCTGCCGCTGCTCTTCTATTCTTAGTAAGACAGAAACAAAGGCAGGAATAAGACAACAAAGAAGGAAAAGCAAATCTTTTAAGTTCCAAAATAGACTCTTAGAAACTTGCAGAGTCAGCAGCTTGCAGGAGCCTCAGCCTTCTGAGTACCAAAAGGCAAGTTTGCACCCAAACCAGCACACAATAACATAACGGCCAGGCCCACTGAGAAGCGTTCAACCGGGCTGGGGTAGAGCAGGAGGAAGAGACAGGCTGAGGAAAAAGAGAGCTGAGAAGGAAGGGGTGCCCTGCCCTAAACTCTAGGACTGAATTCTCAAGTAAGGGTGGGATAGACCCACAGTGAGGGTTGGAGCGTTGAGAACAGAAGCTATCGCACTCTCCTCTCCCTGTGAGAGGTGGCAGGCCTTGCAAAGCAAATGCCCGCCTTCTTCAACCTCCCTGCCCCACCCATACACTCTTGGCAGGGTAGCAATAAAGACCAACTTGGCTGGCAAAAGTCTGAATTTCTCACAGCACCAGAGCCACCAGGCAGCTCATCCACAATTTTTCCCAGCCCAGACAGAGGTGTGGCAGGGGCTTGGTGGTCAGAAGCAACAGGGTTAGTGACCAGAGCCGGCTGGGACTGCAGACATCCAAGAGATACCCACAGCAGACGCAGATGCTGCAGGCCAGTGGGGATGACGGCATTCAGCCAATGCCAGCATGGACGGAGGTCAACTCAGGACCTGAAGCCTCCCTTGGACAATGAAACCATCCCTATCACAACCCTAAAAGTTAGAGGCAACCAGGCAGGGGGGAGGGTGCCTGAACTAATGAAGAAAAGCCAGATTTATCCGAGTTTACCATGAACTAAGTTAAATTTAGGCCACTAGGTAGAATATGAACCCAAGAGAAAATGTCAGCTTTATTCCTGCAAAGTCTTGAGTTCATAGATTGAGTCTGTGGACCGAGATGATACTTGCCACACAGACAACTGCACTGCAGGGTGACAAAGGCAGACGGACCTTGGGTGCTACATGAGGACAAGTGAGAGGCCTCCTATCCAGTCAAAGCAGCCAGGGTGAGCCAGTCACATCTGAGCAGAGTACTGGGGGACAGCAGCAGTACAAAGGTAAAGGTAAAAAAGGTAAAGGTACAAGTGGTACAAGTAAGCTCACGACGGCCAGTGTTCAGGGAGTGGTAAAGTGAGGCTGCAAAGTTACATGCAATGTGTTGCTGAGGCCAAGCTGCAGGCCACAAACCTCTCACACACAGGTCACGAGGATCTCGAGGGATTGGAGACACTCTGGGTGCACGTGCTGGAAGGCCGGGGAGTGGCTAACTCTGCGAGACCTGCTCCTGCAGGCCGAGGTTTTCATTCTCTCTTCTGTCTCATTCTTACTGCTGACCTCAAATGGACCCTAATCACCCCCAAACCTGCACTGCATGAGAAAAGAGGAAGACATTTCTTTCCAGATTTTAGAAATCAGAAGTTAGCTGAGAGTCCAGGAATGGGAAATGCAAATTACAGTTTAGTATCAAAATGGGTAGAGTTTTAATAGTCTGAGTCTTGATAATAGAAACTGGAATAAAGTGATATAATATTTAGCACACTGAAATGTCTCCCACACACATATATACACACACAACGTGCCTTATCCAATATCACTGAGAGAGAGCTTTAAAAGAAACCGGGAAACGTGCATGTTTTTACTTACACGACGTTCACACGACCCCGCCCCCCTGCACGGCTAGTGCAGCCCGTCCTCGCCCGGGCAGCCCGGCTCCTGCCTCCTCGTTCCCGACGCTCTTGTTCCTGGAGCTCTCCCTGTTGTCTGTTTCCTCAGCCCCAGCAGTGACTCTGCAAGCCACTCGACACTTTACCAATACTTCACGAGAAATCCCTTTCTGTTCCAAGAGTGCATTTTGCCTTCCACACACTGACTGGAACGGGCCAATTCAGTACTTCACCTTTGGGTGCTTCTGTCTCCTCATCAGTGAAATGATGCTGGTGGTGGTAAGAACATCCGTCTCATAGGTTCTGTGATGACTAAATGACATGACACTGCCAGCCGCTCATAACAGTGTCTGACACACAGTCATCGCTAAATGTTTGCTTTTATAATATTAACATATATAATTTAAAACTATAACAACCAAGTTAATTAAAAATTTATTGACAACCTCTCAGAAATTCTCAAGGATGAACATGAACTAGTATAGAATTGTTTTGGCTAAACACAAAAGCAAAATAAGACTGCTGTCACAGAATAACTTTGAACTTGGCTGTTGCACACTCAGAATAGCTGTCTGAGGGAGGGAGTGTGAGGTGTGCCTTTTGTAGCCACGTTCTTCCTCTACACATGTGCAGCACATTTGCTTTTTACCTAAGTTTTAAATTGAGCTGGCCAAATGCAAAAAAAA
>NW_007727959.1:220244-240265 GCF_000696425.1 Galeopterus variegatus
AAAAAAAATTGACTAACATTTTGATTATTTTGCCATATTTAAACCTTTATAGATTAATGAAAAGAAAAAATGATTGGATGACCTTCAGTAGAACCATCCAGTATGATTTATTCAAAAGAAAAGGCATCCCAAGGAGAAAGAGTACGTTCTTTATCAATAATAAATCTGTATTGTTCAGGAATTTTCCAAGTGTTAGAGTTATTTCTGAAATGATGAATGAATATATCTTAATAATTTCTTCTTAAATCAGTTATTTAAAAATGAAGAATGCTTAATTAATCCTTTTCTGTACCTCAGATTATTGTTCAGGAATTTTCCAAGTGTTAGAGTTATTTCTGAAATGATGAATGAATATATCTTATTAATTTCTTCTTAAATCAGTTATTTAAAAATGAAGAATGCTTAATTAATCCTTTTCTGTACCTCAGACTTTATGTTCAAATGACACTTAAATGAGTAATCAAATATGATACTCAGATGTACTCAAATAGGTACAATTTGCCTCTGAAGCAAAATGATGTACTGAAATTAGTAAATCCTATCGATGGTTTTACAATTGAATTTTTCTGCAGTTACTCAAGTCATAAGGAGGAAACGATACATAAACTTAATAAGCTGAATCTTTACATTAAGTTGATAATGTCAAAAACAAAAAATTGGGCTTACTTGTAAGATTTTTTATGAGGGGAAGGTTTCTCCGAGATAGACAAAGACAAAAACAAAAACTGAAAACTAGCAAAACAAAACAGAAAGACTCTAGTCTTAAAATAAGGAAACGCTGAGAAGGTTGAGGGGTGTATTCAGTAACAACGAAGAACCTTCCACTTCTAAATATTTCTGGCTAACAAAAAATCCGTTGTCTGCTAGAGCATGTTCTTTTCAACCCCAAAGCTAAGAGAGGTACTTGGCATTTCCTCTGAACTTGGCTCTAGGATTTTTTGAGGGGACCGGGAGCCCTGAAGTAAGGCAGTCACCTCTGTGACCTTGACGACGTCTCCGCATTTTGGTCTCTTCGTCTGTAAACTGAGGGTGTCCCACCTTCTTCCTGGGGTGCTGGGACAGCTGATGTCGCTCTTGGGAACGGCTGGGCCAGGGGTGGCGGTCAGCATGCACTCAGCTCTCATTAGCATCCCGTCCTCCCCCGAAAAAGACCGAAGCAGAAAGCTGCACTCGTTCCTGTTTATGTGACCAAAAGAGCAGGGACAACGAGGATGTGTTTTTCCTACTTTTATGCCCCACAGAGGATGGGATCCATCCCAAGACAGAGGAAGCCGACACTATGGCACAGTCACAAGTCTGAACCATCTGCCTCCACTATGTGCTCTGTTCTACGAGGGCAGAGGCGGCTCCGCAGGGACAAAGGAAACATGCTTATGCACATCCTTCAGCCTCAGACATCCCATTTCTCCTGAGAATCCCTGTCAGATTTGACAGGGTCACTTCTTTCCTCCCTGCTAGCAACACCTCGCCAAAGTCCCTCAACTCCAAGGCACTAGAACTCTCTTCTTCTCCTTGTAAGCGTGCCAGAATTCATGACCGCAGTTGTACAACCCAGTAAAAGCGAGTCTTTCATGATGACAGAGCTACATTTATTCAATCAACAAACACCACGTGCTTCCAGGGCCAAACACTCTGCCAGTCACTGGGACGCAGAGAACACGTGATTTGTAAACAAAAAGCTGCAGGACATCAGCCTGCTAATGTTATTCCCAGATGTCACTGAATGAGTGACAATTTGCGCAATACTTCATTAAATGCCTATTAAGAAGAAAACCACAGTTGATGATGTAAAGAAAACCAAACCCAGAGCACAAGAACTGTCACCAGTAGAACATACAGAACACACAGAAACAGGTCCCAGTGGTGGACAGCAGCCCGCCAGACAACTGCAACCAGTGACATTCACACACAGCTGGGACAATTCTCAGTGGTCCACTTCATGGTTGAATGCTTTCACTAAGGTCTAAAATATAAATTTCTCACTCCTAGGCTTATGTTTCCATTACTAAATAAAGAATGGGCCAAGCAAATAAATGACGAATTATTGACTATGAAACCAAATGCTTCAAGCCATGAGGAACGCCCCAACTTCTTTATCGACTGCAAAGAGAAGCCTCTAGGAGCAAGGCATAGATGAAGAAGCTGTTTTTAAGCATAACATAAACATGAGTGATCTCTTAACAGCACTGGTGTCAACTAACGCTTCTGCTGGTGCAAAACCAGTCTT
This sequence comes from Galeopterus variegatus, assembly GCF_000696425.1. Lineage (NCBI taxonomy): Eukaryota > Metazoa > Chordata > Mammalia > Dermoptera > Cynocephalidae > Galeopterus > Galeopterus variegatus. The sequence continues at coordinate 222,472 of NW_007727959.1, forward strand.
GAGAAGAGCGGGCAGGGAGAGGCTGGTAGTGGAACGCAGCTATTTCTTCATTTCCAAAATCGCACTTCCTGGCCCACGGTTCTTAGCGCTGCAGATGTTGCAGAACTGTGCGGGAGAGTTCTAAAAATGCAGTTTAAATACACAGACTTTAAAAAATGATCTTCTTTTTCTACAGTCATTCAGAAACATTATGGCAGCATTAGTCAGGGGTGGGGGAGGAGAGGAAGCAACGAGATGTCGCTCCTTTCCCTGAAGATTACTTCTGGTCCACCCAGGAGTCAGTCTGAACCAGCTGTCAGAACAAGCCCAACGTGACCTGGGAACAGGACTCGTCACTGAAGGGTGACAGCATCATGACACACAAACACAAAATGGTCTCTACTGTGTCACACGTCTCCGTAGCTCTACGTCACCAATGCCACCTGAAGGTACCCAATTAAATGGGAATGCTTTTATAGTGCTTACTATTGTACACTAAACCTTTCTACATTTGAAAAGGAGATAGAATAATTTTCCTTATGTGATATGAAACTACGTTATAATTTTTAAAAACCCATAAAGCCATAAGGATGATGGGTTATAGTTTTGACTACATTCCTACGATCGCATCCATTTCTCCTTAGTCGATGGCCCCGAAGCTGCCAACTCACCATGCTGGGCACAGGCAGGCACTCCTTGTGGAACATGTGCCGGCAGTGGAAGACCACCATGCTGAAGGGCTTAGCTGCATCTGGAGCAGGGGGACGGGTGGGGGCAAAACAAAGGAGAGCTCAATGCAACGAGCAGACCAGAACTTTCTAAGCCAGTCTTGACAGAAAGTCCAGCTGTAGCTTATTTTACAGCAACAGGCTGCCTTGGAAGACAGCTCACGAACAAAAGCCCTCCCAAGGGGTGGCTGCTCAAATGCAAAGCAAGTATTACAATCGTGGTGCTATGTGATTCACAGGGTACTTGCTTGGCCTGTGTCAGTTACGAAAACTACAAATCGGGAGCAATTTCACAGCAAATGCAACAGCACTTACATTAGGAACTGGAATCAGCATGTGAATGTGCCTGTGTGTGTCCCAACCGCCCCCACCCCCAATCGTTATACACCACATCCTGAAGTCACGTTTGTGGCTTTATGAAAATGCCTACCCAGCTCACCTACCACCTTTGCCAAGAGCTCTCATGACTTCAGAGGCAGACCCGGGTTAAAATCCCAGCCTGCGAGCCCGCATTCCACTGCACTCCTGCTTGGCACGTCCCTCATCAGCTACTGCTCTGTGTGGCCAGCTTATTTCTGGTGAGATTTAGCGCCCTCAGCAGATAAAATTGGCAATTTAATCTTCCTGTATAGAGGGGCTGCATGTAATCTCTTTCTGTTGAAATACTTCCTAAAACAATGTGAAATCTCCCTTCTTTTCCTGAGCCTGCTGCAGGTTTTAATAGAAGCACTGAGGAATACAAATCTATTTTCTCTACAAAAGAACCTAAATGGAACAACTTCTCTTGCTACTGCCCTATTAATTAATCCCTTAATTCTCAAAGAGGACAATTACATCTTTTGGTACTTCTCTATGCTGAGTTTGTATTAAAAAAGCATTTTTTAGCATCTTGACAACCATCCTTGCTAATTCCTACTTTCAAATTATGTGAATTTCCTCCTCATATCATAATGATCCTTCGGGAAGGTGCTTTTCATCATACATGAAGATATATATATCTACCAAAAACTATAAACAAATGCTTATGTCTTTCTTTTAAAGAGTCACAGTTCTAAATTGATGACGATTGCCATGTTTCCATTTAGGTGTGCAATGACTTGGGTGCCTAGAACCACACAGCAGAGAAAAAGAGTGAAGAAAAGGGAAATTGGAATTCAACATGCTGATGCTGAGTTTTCATTTGGTTTTGTTTTACTCTAGCAGTGATTCTCCAAGAATGGCCCCTGAACCAGCAGCATCAACATCACCTGGAACTTGTTACAAATGCATAATCTCGGGCCCTGCACTGGGACTACGGATTCAGAGACACTGGGGTTGGGGCCAGCACTCTGGGTTTCAATGCACCTGCCAGATGAGAGCCCAGCTCTGAAGAATGGCACTGAGTAGGGATGTGGACTGAAATTCTTCCCCAAACTGGACTGTTCCAAAAGTTATATCATTTAAAAACAGTAATTACTAATTTAAAAAATTTTAATTACACCCATCATTAATACATATTTGGGAAATTTTTCGCCCCTCCCAATCATCTTACCTGATGGAAGAATAGGGGAAAGGCACGATTCACAGATATTCTCCTCTGTAAGAAAACACACACTTCAGATTATACACTGTTTCTATCTGCTCTGCCCCTTCTGAAAGCAGGGCCCATGGGTCCTTACAGTGACGTCAATTTTACCCACCATCAACCAGAACACCTTTCATTTGAGTTCGGTGCATCTTCTTCAGTAAGGACAAAGAGTCAGCTACGAGAATCTTCTTGCAGCCTTCACGAAGCAGAATCTAGTGCATACATTTAAAAAGAAAAGCCATCTTAAACACACTCAAATATGGGGGGAAGGTATCTTACTGGGGATTCAGAAAATCGGTGTGCTTGAAATACTGCAAAGAGGCACTTACTTCCTGGTTCCCCTACCCTCAGTACTCTCTTCCCCCCAGACCACTGCCAGACCTGAGTCACTCATTACTCTTGGCATTCTCTTCTTATGACCACACAGTGGCTCCTGTAGAACTTGTAAAATCAAATATGAATTCCCAAGTCTAGCAAAAAAGACCCTATGTTAACCAGCCCTATTGCTATCATACAGGGCTTCCTCATACAGTTTCTCTTGGGTGGAGTTTGGCCCCTACATGACCTGCTCATTCCAACCTTCAGATCTTTGCCCAGGATGGAACACCTGCTGTTCCAAAATCATCCATTTATTTAATAAATCCATCTATTTACTGCACAAGTATGTACTGGTTCCCTGTCATGTGCAAGGCACTGGGTATAGATAAACTAAACAGATGTGATCTTTGCCCTAAATCCCCTCCAGCCTGCAACCTGACTTCCATAACCTTCCAAATCCAACCCAAGCCATTTAGCTCAGTGCTATGAATGCAGTGTGCGTGTGTGATGTATTAATTGACACATTAACCCTCAAATTTGGTGACTCTTATGGCGCTGACAACTGAAAAACACCCAGATATTAATATTCTGTCACAGGCTCATTTTTTCATTCTCCATCCCAGAATTATACTTTCTGTTTCTTTATGCATTTTTCTTGTTCCTTTGTAGGACTTTTGTTATTTTCCCCCTCACTGCTTGGACAATGACAGGGGAAGTCACAACACTGAAGCAGCCTCAGGGTCAGAAGCAGACAGTGCAGGACGATGCCCGCTGCTCGTTGGCACCAACGTCATGTTTCGGAACCAGGGCCATGACAGAGTCCAAGATCCCCACCTGCCTGGAGGGGACACAGCAGGAGCAGACAACCCTTCCACCTTTCACACCCATGCTATGGCCACAGTGTGAGCTTCTGCCCTTTGCTGGGTTTTCTTAGGAGTGAGCAGGAAACCAGGAGAGGCCATGTGGTGTGCTTCACCCAGATGGTATTTTTTACCAGAACTCGCTGCTTTTCAAAGAGGGACACATGCTCGAGGCCTGAAGGACTGGGCAGTTGTGGGGCTGTGCCTGTGGCTTCCCTCTTCGGGCCCCGTGCATCTTATCATATGTAGTTATGTGCAGTCACATGCCACTTACATGGAAATCCACATCATGAAGACATGCCTGCACGCAGCAGGGTCCAGCTCTATAGCTGAATAGCACGTGTCTTTAAGTGGCTGTGGGTCACAGCAAAGACCTATGTTGTAAGTACCACTGTTGGGGTGCCCTTTGGCTTTCTCGCTCAGCCAGTGAGTGCACCGGCCATCCCTATATAGGATCTGAACCCATGGCGGGAGCGCCACTGTGCTCCCAGCACCGCACTCTCCCGAGTGCGCCACAGGGTCGGCCTGCAAACTGATTTATAATACAGAATATTTTATATCAAACATACCAGCTCTGTGAACTGTTCCTTGATATTTCCTCCTCTGCTCAGGATAAGTCTTGGGACAGGATTATCTTTGATTGTAATCAGGGATTCCATCTGTTTAAGCGCTCCTGCATCAATATATGTTGTTTGTGTGTTCATGCTAAATTCACCTGCATCAGATCTCAGCACCTTTCAAGCCCCCCTACAAAGCCATTCTCACGCGATCAATTCTGAGCCACGTATGATTTACTGAAGATGTAGCATGGGAAACAGGGAATGACCTTTAGATTGTGTATCCCTCAGCAAAGTATGTAAACATCCCCCAAAGTCCTGTTAGCTCTCAGAAGTGCTCTCTTGATGGGTATAGCCACTGACAGCAAGAGTCCTTTACCTAAAATTCTTCTACACAGTGTTCATTTGGCTGGTTTTCCCACTTGTACGATATGGAGAGTCTTCTTCTAAACATGCATTGGTAAACTCATCATGGTTGTAAACAAAATTTTGTCCTTCGGTAAAAATAATCTACTTTGCTTACAAGGTAAGTTCACTCATCATTTTTATTACTGGAGCCTGGATTGTGTTCTCATCCTCAAGGCAAAAGGCAAAAGAGACATTACTTAAACAAAAACAAACAAAAAACCAAAAACACAAACGAAAAAACTTTAAATACAGGGCTCTCCCTAATGAGAATTTTGAAAATAAAAATTTCTTCACAACTTTAATATGTAAAGTTAAAATAATGGCCAAATTTGCCTATAGTCTTTGGTTCAGTCTCTGTGCAGAATGTGTGCAAAAGTGGCTAAGACATCATTTATCTACACAGTTAAGGCTGGGAATACATCAGGATGTGCTTGCAGAGAAATATTCTTTACTCACTTTTTGATTCTCTTTTTTAGATTTGTCTTAACTCCTACATTTTAAGTTTGAACAGGTTAACTTTTCTGAGCTTGATTTTCATTGTCTAAAATTTATAAATAATACTCAGAAAATTGTTAAAATAAGATTAAAATGTGTATGAAGGCATTCATGTGTATGAAGATTAAAATGAGTCTATTGCACAATAGACACTCAATTAAATGCCAAATAGTTATAATAATTACTAGACAAAGGCTATGAAAAGTAATAATATCTAGAGTGTAAACTCTAAGCGCACATATATATCTTAAAAGCTTAGTAGTTTGTCTGGAACACTGTTAACAACAAAAAACAAACAAGACATAACAAAGCAAAGTAAAACAACAGCAACAAAAACTAGGTGTTGAATATGAATAGATCCTAGATCCTGATTCCTTCATCTTCACAGTTATCTATCTTTGTCAGTTCATACCCTTCCAGTGCGCTAAAGAATTTTACAAGTAGAAAGACAGCATCAGAGTACGAGTTTCTTGTGAAGGCCTGCTCAAGGTAAAATATTACAATCTTACTTATTTTTGTTTCTGTGAGGTCATTTACTAGTTAATTCCTATAGATGTTCAAGTCCAGATTCCTTAGCATGGCATTTAGAATCAATGAGGAATGAAATAAAACCATGATTACTCTTCTAACTTCATTTCCTTTCACTCTCTTTCACATTCTACACCCTCCAGGCATATGGAACTACTTAAAATTTCATGTCTATGGCTTTGTGCATTCCAATTAAAAGAAATATTTTCAGTACAGTTTTAGGTTTACAGAAAAATTGAGTAGGTAGTACAAAGAGTTCCCATATACCCTGCATCCAGTTTCCCCTATTATTAATATTTAACACAAGTATGGTAACTTTGTTACAATTAATGAACCAATATAGATATATTATTATTAACTAAAGTCCATGCTTCATTCAGGTTTCCTTAGTTTTTACCTAATGTCCTTTTTCTGTTTCAGCATCCCATCAAGGATATCATTACATTTAGACATCACGTCTCCTTAGGCTCCTCTTATCTGTTACAGTTTCTCAGACTTTCCTTGTTTTTGATGATCTTGACAGTTCTGAAGAACACTAGTGAGGTATCATGTAAATGTTCCTCAAATGACATCTTTCTGATTTTTTTTTATTATTATCACGATTAGACTGTTATATGGTTTTGGTGGGAAGAAGACCAGAGAGGTTAAGTGTCATGTTCATCACATCATGTCAAATGTACATGCCATCAACATGACTTACCACTGTTGATGTTAACCTAGATTCCCCGGCTGAAGTAGTGTTTGTCAGGTTTTTTCACTGTAAAATTAATCTTCTTTTGCCCCTTCCCATACTGTACTTTTGGAAGAAAATCAGTTTGTGGAGTCCGCACTTAAGAAGTGGGGCGTTATGTCCGACTTCCATGAGGGCAGAGCATCCACATAAATTATTTGAAATTTTTCTGCCTGGGTGATTTGTATCTTCTCCCTCATTCATTCATTCAATCATTATTTATTTACATCAACATGGATTCATGATATTCATTTTATATTTATGCTCAAATTATTGTAGCTTTAGTCATTGAGAGCTCTCTCATTTGGCTTCTGTGTCCTTTGACATTTCCTCTTTACTGTGTGTTGTGATTGTTACTGTCATTGTTGTTTTTGTGTATTTCCTAACTTTCTGGTACCACAGGCTGTTCCAGGTTTACTTCATATATTCCCTGCTCCAGTCCTAGAATCAGCCATTTTTCAAAGGAGTCCTGATTCCTTTTACTGGAAAATGATTTTAGAAACCAAGTTCTAGGCATAATGTGTGCTTTTTGCTACTGGGGTATCATTGCTTCTAGGCTCTCTTAGCTGACAGGACAAGGAGATATATCTGTATCTATATCTATATCTATTTTTCAATTGAAAAAATAAATTTAAATAAGAATAAATTTAAAAATTAAATTTAAATAAATATATAAACAATTAAAAAATAAAAGGAAATGAATTAAAAATAAAATTAAAAACAAAAATAAAAATAAAATAAATGGATTAAAAATAAATATTCATATATATTGTTAAAAAACTTGCTACCTGAACATCAAGTCCATCCCAGTCCTTTGTTCTGAGAAAGCCTACCCATGAAAACCAAAGTACTTTTTTATTTCCCTTGTCTTGTTTGATTTCCTAGGATGTTCAGTAAAATGTTGACTGGAAGTGTGCAGAAAGGAAATCCTTGCTTTGTTCTTACCTTTTTGTTTTATATTAGCCATAGAGTTTTCAAAGATACTGTCTTAGTTTTGTGCTGCTATAACAGAATACCACAGATTGGTTGATTTATAAAGAACAGAAATTTGTTTTCTCTCAGTTCTGGACGCTGGGATGTCCATGATTAAAGCACTGGCAGGTTTGGGTAATGGAAAGAGCCTGGTCTTCATTCCCAAAATGGTGCCTTAAATGTTGCATCTTCCAGAGGGAAATAACATTGTTTCTTACGTAACAAAGGAGGAGAAGACAGTGAACCTACTCCCTAGAGCCCTTTTCATAGTGACATTAATCCAGTCATGAGAGCAGAGCCCTTTGACCTAAACATCTCTCATTAGGCCCCACCTCCCAATGATGTTACATTGGGCGCCAAGTTTCAGCATGAGTTTTGGAGGAGACAAAAACAAAACATTCAAATGATAGCAGATATCCTTTATCACGCTGAGAAAATTTCATTCTCTAGTTTGAAGAGTTTTGTTTTTAACCATAAATGGCAGTTTACTTTTATTGAATGTTTTTTATTTACCTATTTAGATGATCATGTTTTGATATGATCAAATATTTTCTCCTTTATTTTGTTAATATGCTGAATTACAATTATTTTAAAAAACCATCCAACTGTAAACTTCACTTGCACAAAAATATAATAGATTATAATTTTTATTCATTGCTTGTTTTTTATTCATGAGAGGTTTTCAACTATCATTTTCATTTCTTATAATATTTTTGGCAGCTTTTTGTATTTGGGTAATTCTGTACTCATTAAAGATTTGAAATATGTTCTCTCTTCTGTTTTATGAAACAGCTTTGTAAAACTATTACTTCTTCCTTAAATGTTTGATAGAATTTACCAGTGAAGTCATCTTGATGTGAGCTTTATTTGTGGGACAATTTTGAAGATGAGTTCAACTTATTTACTAGGTAGATATAGCGAAATTCTGATTTTCTCTATCTTTTTGCAACAATATTGGAAAAAAATTAAGAAATTTATCCACAGATTTTTCATATCTTATGGTAATCTTAGTAAGTTTTTCTTTAAAGGGACATTATCCATTTCCTCTAAGATATTAAATTTATTTTTATATACTTGTTCATAATATTTCCTTATTATATTCTTATTGTCTTTAGGGTCAGCAGTGACAGCCACTCTCATTCTTGATACTAGTAATTTATGCTTTCTTTCTTTATCTTCACCAATTTAATTATTTATTATTGTATACCTGATACATTTTGAATATATATTAGAGGATGTGGATTTTATTATCTTCTTATAAAGAGTGTTGATTTTTGTTCTAGAAAGTAGAGAAAATACTGCCTGATTGCCTTGAACTTGTGGAGGATAGATCTATTTGGTTTTGCCCTTGATTTGAGGATAATCCCCTTAGTCCCCACTTATGTTTATTTCTACTGTGTAGTCATTCTAGGATATAAATGGAAAATCACATTTATTTATTAAAACTCTCTAATAATAAATGACTTAAACAATGAACTCCAATCTTCACTCTACCTTTTTAGCCTTTCAAATACTGCTTTTCACTAGGCTTTTTAATGTTCCCCCTCCACTTCCACAAACATATTCCAGTTCAGCCGAGGCTTTCACAGGAGTTAATATGCAGATAATATGCAGATGTTGGGGTTTCCTACCCCATGTCTCTCTTCTTTCCTAGATATCCCCTCTCTACTTCAGATTTTTTAAAAATATATATCTTTCTCTTGTAGAAAACTAATTATTAAATAAATTACGGCAACTAAGATGGAATTCTAACAAATTCAAAAGACATAACAAAGTATTAGGAAGAATCAAACAGTTATACAAATAAGCTTGAATGTACTTCCCTTTTAGTCAGATTGCTAAATATTTAACCATGGCAGAAAAAGTAAACAAAAAGTTAAACAAAAAGTTAAAAATTTTCCAAACTCTTGAGGAAGCTTCATCCATTAAATGCAGAACCTATTCACCATGTACCATTATCTTTGGTCTCAAATATATTTTCCCTGTTTTATAAATGCAGATATTCTTTATGCCCCTCCACTAAAGCTATGAAGTCATGTCTTTAACTATTTATATTGTGCCTTGTCATCTCATGTTTCTACATTCGAAAGAAAAAAACAATCATTGTCAGAAACATATGCACAGAGGGTAAACCCAACAAACATATTTAGTTTGACTGCATTATTCTATTGTCTTTCCTTAAAATGTATTTCTTTTTAATTGACACAATACAAATTTCTAATTGTATTGATTGTACATGTACATGAGGTACAGAGTTATATTCCAATACATATATACAATGTGTTGATCAAATCAGGGTAATTAGCATACCCATCATTGCAAAAATATATCATTTCTTATTTTTATAAGACAGTTACCTAAATCTATAATTCTATTCTAATCTCAACCACAATTTACAGAGCACTCTTCTCACCTTGTATGAACAGAAACTCTACATGCTTGTACTGGAAATATATTTTATACCAACTCTGCGTATACTCTTCAGCTGGGAATTGGGAAGAAAAAACATTACTGATTTGAGTATGCTTATACTCTTACAGCAGAAATAGAACATATTTATATGAACAAATAAACATTAATACTGAGTAATACATGAGCTGCAAAATGTGGATGAGGGAAGTGTAGAACCTGAGAAGAGTAAGAGACTACTTGGACCACAGTGGGGAATTCAGCCTGAGCTAAAGTAGAGAGGTGGAAAAATAATGATATGCTTAGGGAAAATAACATAGATAGGTAATCCTGGCTGATGGTGGACAGCCCATGGAGGGAAGGAGAGGAAGATACTATCTGATTGAGAATATGTGGTGGGGCTAGATTGTGTATTTCACAAATGTTTTGTCAAAAACAAACAACAACAACAAAAAAAACAGTACATAAAGGTAAAGAGGTAACTCCTTTATCTTCTTACATTAATAGTTTCTATTTCTGAAAACTGCAACATTTAGGAGTGATCCTGCTGAAAAATAAATTCAAATTGCATCTCTGAACAAATGTGGTTTGATGACTAAGCTGAACTCTAAGGTGACTTTGTGTGGGTTTTTCTATTGATTGTCATTTTTATCTGACTCAGTTGTGGAACATTAGGGTTTTATTTTCACAGCCCAAAGCATGTAGGAGACTTCACAAAATTAATCCAATTGATCAGAATCTCTAAGATGAATCATAAAAATCAGTAAATTATGGGCAGTCAGGCTTTTCTGAAAGGCAATTTTTTTCTGTAATTTACAAAATGTATGGTGAATGGATAAAAGGATGAATGTTTCAAAGGAAATTAAAGATAAAGCTTTTCAGGCAAAAGATGAATCAAATTATGGGGCCACAGACACAATGAAGTTGTAGTTTGTTGTCACTTGAACTATGACATACGATATCAAGGATATATGGAAGTTATTAAATAATCTCAAAAATAATTTGCTCTTCTGTCAGTGTGATGTAACTTCAATATTTTCTTTAAAATATTCAGTGTTAATATAGTAGTTTCAGTAGATTTCATGTTAATATCAAGAGAAGATGAAGTGTTTATTTTAAAAATTCAATACTTTACTTATTTAAATGAACATTTTTAGGTACCTATACTATAGTATTAGCCATTATTTATTGTTCTGTAGATAAACAAAGATGGGCAACCTACTGTTCCTGTTCTCAAGAGGCTTACAATCTAATAATGGAGATTACACAGCTTCTTGTAAGGTAGGCTGACTGTGATAGGTGCCATAAGAGGACAAATTAAATATTATGGAATCATAAGTAGTAGTAGAAATAATGGTAGGAGGTGAATTGTGGAGAGTTTTTTGCTTTCACAGTAGGTTCTGTGCAAAGCACTATGCATCCTGTCATTCAATCTTATTAATAATTTTATGCCATAAACACTATTGTTATGCCATTTTCTTCTTCTTTTTTTAATGAAGAACCTGGAACTCGTTGGAGTTAGATAATAAACTTCCACAACTCAGAAGCTTACACACTTAGGTTTTTCTGACTGTAAACTATCCTCTTAAACACTGCACTATACTGCCTCCTAGGGGAAGGTTTCATGGAGATGGTATAATTATAACCTCACTAAAGGTGAGGATAAGGATATTCAAAGTCACATATTGAGAGGGAACATGGTTTGTTCAGGAAATGCTAACAGTATAATAAACTCAGAGTGTCAGGTGTATGATGTTTGGCAAGAAGTATAATGTATATACTTCATATAAAGAATAAAGTGTAAGACCAGACTGGCAGAGAGCCTCAAGTCTCAGGAAAAAGATTGGACTGGACTTTATATGCCTTAAGATACCTTTCTTATGAAAATAACAGTATTGAAATTACCATTTTTGATGACTTCAGTAAATCAGCATCTTCCCTTCTTCCTGTATATCCCTCCCTCATTTCTTTATGGTAATTACAGAGTTTCAGAATGTCCTAAGACAACCAGTCTTTTCAAATTTTCCAAAAACTGTCTCAATGAACAGAATGAAATAAACATAAGGAAATCACCATAGTATTCAACTAATAATTTTGAGCCAGAGATTTATCTGTGATCTATTAGTTATGTTGAATTTCTTTTCTACAACGGATTTTTTTTAAAAGACTACCCCAAGGGCTTTCACAGTAGCACAGCTTATCTTCTGTCCAAATGTACCACTGATGTGCTTTTTCAAGGCTATAAAATGTGTTCCTCCTTCCATATGTGGATGGCTGAGTACAGCAATCTTTAAGTAATTTGTTAATTTCTCTATATTTACGTTACTGTAGAAATTCTATCAACACCAGGTACTCTACCAGATGCTAGTAGCAATGATTTGTTAAGTTTGGTGATGCTCCAAGTTCAGTGTTTGCTTTTCTTTGAAGAATCATAATGGAGAATAGAAATGTCAAAATTTTCTGGTGGATTATGCACAAAACAGTCTTGCTCATTACCTGAATTATGGCATTTTCCAAAAGGAGGGCAGTTCCCAGTAACCTTCATGGCTTGCTGATTGCATTCAAATTTTTTATTAAGATGGCCTCCTTCCTATCATTCTGTCTCTAAGAATTATTAACTCTGAATTACACGTGATTTCTGAAGTCATCTTGATTCACCTCCATCATATTAAAGAAGAGCAATCTGATGCCCAGAAATATGAAATGATTGACCATAATCTCTCAGCTGGTCAACTTGAACTTGAACCTGGGATCCCAGACTCACTATGTTACACTCCTCTCTGCTTCCTCATGTCCTTGTTGTGGCTCAAGTTGTGTTCTCATTATTAAATGGTTTATGCTATAAAGGTTTCTTGAACGCATGAATTAGGTAAGACAAAAAATAACTTATTTCCTCCAAAAGTTTTTATTTTGAAAAACTTTAAATTTACAGTATAGTTGCAAGAAGTGTACACTAAATATACATACATCTTTCATCAAGGGTAATCAATTCTTAGTAATTTGCCACATTTGCTTCCTCTCTCTCTCTCTCTGTCTCTCACTCACAGAGTTCCACTTTTTAAAAAAGTCTTTCATGATTCATGACATTGAAATTTTGAAGATCCTAGGCCACTTGTTTTGCTGTTTGGATTTATCTGGTTATTTCCTCATGATTAGAATCAGCTTAAATATTTTTGGCAGAAACATAACCAAAGTGATATTGTGTCTTTCTCTGCATTAATTCAAGAAGCACATGATGTCAACTTAATACATAATTAGTGATGTTAAGTTGATCATTTGGTTAAGGTGATGCCTAGGTAACAAAAGCTTGTTACATAGTTAAATATTATCTGGATTTTAAGTTTGTTGTGTAGTATCTACCAGTCCAGATTATCTATACATTTTAATTTTTATATTCTGTAAATTTTAAAATTAAAAGCAACAGTTACATATTGAAATATTTCATCTATAGCATTATATATTGTATTTCAAGAATAAGTTTTTGAAAGTTTACCTTTCTCCAGACTCAGCCTTAATATATTGTGAAGTTTGGAATTTATTATTTAATAAATAATGACAGCATGTTTTTCACTAGTTTCTATATGGTTTTAGCTGACATGGTCTTGCTATGATAGTGGAAAATCTGTCTTTCAAGGACATTTATTAGAGTATTATTATTATTCTTACTAACTCAATAAAATTTTTCACTATGTGAAAAATATCTCAACCATGGCTGCAGCCATGACGTATATTAGGCTTTTCAACCCAGTAGTAATATGAGTAATATGTTTTTGTAAATTTAATATGCAGAATATGCACAATGAAGTAAGTTATGTTGTTAATGTTGCATAAACATTGGCCAATTAATTGAATTATGTTAAACTGTGAAATTCCAATTAACATAGGCATTGAAAACACCAAGAATTATTGACTTCCTTTTAGAGCACAAATGCAAGCACTTTGACATGTTCTAAAGCATTTTCAATGGGAAATTAATTATCTCTCATCAGTTTTATATTTTGATTTGTACTTAGTTTAACTGAATTATGTTTCCTTGAATTTGATAACTTTAAGTTTCAATAAAAGATAACACTTTAATATTACTTGTAGCCTCATTCCAATGCCATGTTGCCTTGGATAACCTTGTTTGCTAGTGTTTAATTAGGATTACCTGGCACCATTTGACAAAGGGAAATTATTCCCAAAGGAAAAAAAACAGGCATCCTTAAGAGCTTTGGTGTTTATCTTGCATCCCACTAATTCTCTTGCCAAGATGGTTATCTTTTATACAGGATACTTGCTATGGTACATTCCATGTGTCAGACTGAATTCAGCTCTTTAAGAATGACATATTTTTCTTGATCTCAGAGGCTGAGCAAAGTTTTCATATAGGATATGAAATTAATATTTTTTGAGTTACTTTTTTCCTTTCATAAAGGCTAGAACTCTAAAAAAGACTCATTTTTCAGTTAAATGTAATAAACTCTGAGTTTATGCTTTGACGAAAAAACAATTCTAAACCTTAAATGCCTTTTTCTATGGTTTCTAAGTAAAAACTACCAATTTTTTTTTTTTTTTTTTTTTTTTTGTGCTTGCTTCCATCCTCCTACTTGCTAGCATACCTCATTGCAGGAAGGACATTAAGTGAGGTCATTAGGGGGAAGCCACTCACTGCCACTTGTAATGCACATGGATATCTTCAGTGGGTATAATGCCACATCCCACAAGGCACATTTCAGCATGGCTACCAGGGATGCTCTGCTGGGGGTGTTAACTAAGGAGGAATTATCATGAATATTTCTTCTTAACAAACTTGTCAGGTTCTAATGAACCTTTTCTAAAATGTAACGTTTCCATGTGGTGTAACCCTATAACAGAATTTAAAACAGGCTTAGCATAGTTGAATCTTATAATTTGAAAGCACTATTTAGACAGACTAATGTTTCTTAACCTAGAAGATAATCAGAGTCATCTGGGGAGCACTTTTAAAAATACAGATTGCTTTATCCATCTTCAGACATACTGAATGAAAATTTCCGGGAATCTGTGTTTAATTTGTAAAATTTGCTCAGCCTTCTAGGTGAGTTAGGGGTGACATAAGGTCTAGCTCGATGCTTCACAGCTTTTTTTCATATCATATCTCACATGGCAAAGTGCCGTATTAATATGGCACACTTGGATAAAGTCAGGAGCTCCAGGTTCCATCCAGGCAGAGAGGATCAGTACATAAGTAACTCACCTTTGGCTCAACAGTCTGTTCTGAATAAACCAGACTGACTAACAGGAAAGCCTCGGAGTAGACAGCAGTCTAGAAAGGGCTCACAGAACAGCATGATTATTCATTTCTACAGTTGTTTTTCTTTCTTTTTTTTTTTTCCTGACTCTAAGATAGCATGATATTTAAAGGATACAAAGAGAAATTTATAACCGATGGAGAAAGTCAGGAACACATACTCATTAGGATTCTTTCCTTCAGCAACTATAGAAGAAGCACAGCTATAATTTGCAAAATTAAAAAAAAAAAAAAAAAGGAATTGTTTGTCTCCCGTAATTGAGAAGTCTTGGCTCGGTGCAGGGATACTTTCATCACGACCCCATCTTCTTCTCCATTTCCAAATTCTGCTTGCCAGTGAAGGGCTTCATTTTCAAACAGGCTTTCTCCACATAAATTCAAGACGGCCACTGGCAGCTCTCACTGGGACTGTGGCCGATGGGAGGCCGATGTAGTGGTGGCGATGCCCATAGTGAATAGATGTTAGGTAGACCCCCGTACGCTTATACTGAATGCAGAATATGTTATTTCTCATAATTCGATACCAGCTTAAGCAGAGCCACATGGCCAATAAGGAAAGAGCAAAGCTGTTCCAGTTCGAGATACAAATATGGATTCGGATCCTGGGCAATGGTCACCTAGAGAAAGAGTCTCTCTCTGAGGATTTAGTCTCTGCTAACTCTGCACAAACCTCAGGATATTTACAGGATTTAGTTAAATCTATTATAATATTAATGTAAATTAATCTGTTTTAAAATTAGACTCCTTTTATATACTATTTATAACTGGTTTTGTAAATGAGATTTTCTATTATAGAAAATCCATTATTCTGAAAAATTCGACTATATAGAAGGCTGTAATCAAGGCATCAACATTATCCTTGTGGTCGCTCACCCAGAAGCACAGCTATAATTTGCAAAATAAAAAAAAAAAAAAAAAAGGAATTGTTTGTCTCCCGTAATTGAGAAGTCTTGGCTCGGTGCAGGGATACTTTCATCACGACCCCATCTTCTTCTCCATTTCCAAATTCTGCTTGCCAGTGAAGGGCTTCATTTTCAAACAGGCTTTCTCCACATAAATTCAAGACGGCCACTGGCAGCTCTCACTGGGACTGTGGCCGATGGGAGGCCGATGTAGTGGTGGCGATGCCCATAGTGAATAGATGTTAGGTAGACCCCCGTACGCTTATACTGAATGCAGAATATGTTATTTCTCATAATTCGATACCAGCTTAAGCAGAGCCACATGGCCAATAAGGAAAGAGCAAAGCTGTTCCAGTTCTAGATACAAATATGGATTCGGATCCTGGGCAATGGTCACCTAGAGAAAGAGTCTCTCTCTGAGGATTTAGTCTCTGCTAACTCTGCACAAACCTCAGGATATTTGCAGGATTTAGTTAAATCTATTATAATATTAATGTAAATTAATCTGTTTTAAAATTAGACTCCTTTTATATACTATTTATAACTGGTTTTGTAAATGAGATTTTCTACTATAGAAAATCCATTATTCTGAAAAATTCGACTATATAGAAGGCTGTAATCAAGGCATCAACATTATCCTTGTGGTCGCTCACCCTAATTAAAGCTACCATAGAAAAAAAAGTACTTAGCTTTATGAAAGCTATTTTTACACACATAAATGTAAAGTAGCACTCCTCACTTCCAATCTATACATATTTTTAAAAATGAAGGCCAAGCACCAGCAGAACCGTACAGCTGGATGCGGCCCCCTCACTCTGCTTCAGACCCAGGGGGGGAAGTTTGAACCAGGCCCCACCTCTGCACCTCGATCTGGTGCAAGCCAGGTGTCCAAGCCTGCCCACAGCTGCAGCAAGCACCAGCCAAGCCACACAGCTAGATGTGGCCTCTCACCCTGCCTCAAACCCAGGGGGAGTGACAGCCAGGCCCTGCCTCCATCCCCCAAACAGGGACCACCCAGTTGAGCCCACCCACAATGGTAGCAAGCACCAGCGGAACTACACAGCTAGACATGGCCTCTCACCCCTTCTTGGACCCAGAGGGTCACACCAGCACATGGGGTCCAACCTGGCAAGTTTGGCCCGGCAGAACTGTACAGCGTGAGGGGCTCATTCTACCATCACAGAGTCTGTAACAGGAACCAGGGTGGTTTAACATAACCACCACCACACCTACTGTCAAGCAAAGAAAATTCACCTCTACAGTAGCAACGAGGGCCACTCCACAGCCAACCTCAGTGTAATAGAAGAAGCAAATCCTCTACAAATGATCAAGTGTCAGTGAAAAAATACTCGAAGCACAAACAATGAAGAAGAAATGACACCATTGAAAGGATGCAGTAATGCCCAAAAGTCAGACTCCATGGAGTAGGGAATCTTTGAAATGTCTGAAAAAGAATTTCGAGCAATGATCTTAAGAAAACTTGAAGAAATAAAGGAATACTCAATCAGAGAACACAATGAAACAAGAAAAAACATCCAGAATATGAAGGTGGAAATCTACAAAGAGATTAATACCTTAAAAAAGAGTGTAGCAGAACTTCTAGAAATGCAAGACTCACTCAATGAAATAAAAAACACAACTGAGAGCTTGAGCAGCAGGGTAGAGCAAGCAGAAGATAGAATTTCAGAGCTTGAAAATTGTTTGAAATAATTCAGGCAGACCAAAAAAAAAAAAGGAAAAAAGAATTAAAATTAATGAGGAAAATCAAAGGGAGATAGGAGACAACCTCAAGTATTCTAACATCCAAATTGTGGGTATTCCTGAAGGGGAGGAGAAAGGAAAAGTTATAGAAAACTTACTCAAAGAATTAGTAACAGAAAACTTCCCAGGTGCAGGGCAAGATACAGACCTTCAGATCCAGGAAGTTCAAAGGTCCCCAAACAGATTCAACCCCAAAAGATCCTCCCCAAGACACATTATAGTTAAGTTTGCAAAGCTCAAAGACAAGGTGAGAGTTCTACAAGCAGCAAGATAAAAGCATCAGGTCACTTATAGGGGAACCCCCATCA
>NW_007727959.1:241109-242850 GCF_000696425.1 Galeopterus variegatus
TTTTTCAGACCATAATGGACTAAAACTGGAAATAAACAATAAGCAGAATGATGGAACTTATAAAAATACACGGAAACTAAATAATAGGCTCCTGGATGACTTATGGGTCCAAGAAGAAATTAAACAGGAAATCAAAAAAATTCTGGAAACTAATGAAAATAATGATACATCATACCAAAACCTGTGGGATACTGAAAAAGCAGTACTAAGAGGGAAATTTATTGCAGTAAATGCATATATCAAAAGAATGGAAAGACTTCAAATAAATGACCAAACACTATGCCTCAAAGAACTTGAAAAACAACAATCCAAACCTAAAGGTAGTATATGGAAAGAAATAATTAAGATCAGAGCAGAATTAAATGAAATAGAGACGCCCCCCCCAAACAGAAAAGATCAACAAAACTAAAAGTTGGTTTTTCAAGAAGATAAATAAGACACACATTAGTTAGGTTAACAAATAAAAGAGAGAAGACCCAAATAACAAAAATCAGAAATGAAAAGGGAGACATTACAACTGATACCACAGAAATAGAGACTTTTATAAACAACTGTATGACAACAAATATGAAAATCTGGAAGATACGGATAAGTTTCTAGACACATAAACTACCAAGACTGAACCAAGAAGAGATAGATAACCTGGACAGACAAATAACAAGAAAGGAGATTTAAGCAGTAATTGGCAATCTTCCAACCAAAAAAAGTATGGGTCCAGATGGCTTCACAGCTGAATTCTATCAAACATTTAAAGAGGAGTTAATACCAATTCTCCTCAAACTATTCCAAACAATTGAAACAGATGCTACTCTCCCAAACTCATTCTATGATATCATTCTATGATACATAACTCTGATACCAAAACCAGATAAAGACACACCAAAAAAAGGAAAGTATAGGCTAATAACCTTGATGAACCTAGATGCTAAAATCCTCAACAAAATATTAGCAATTAGAATGCAACAACGTATTTAAAAAATTATACACTATGATCATGTGGGATTTATCCCAGGGATGTAAGGATGTTTTAACATATGAAAGTCAATAAATGTGATATATTACATCAACAAACTCAAGGACAAAGACCATATGAGCATCTAAATAGAAGCTGAAAAAGCATTTGACAAAATTCAACATCCCTTCATGATAAAGACTCTCAACAAATTAGGTATAGAAGGAAAATACCCCAACACAATAAAAGACATTTATGATAAGCCCACCACCAAGATCATTCTGAATGGTGAAAAATTGAAGGCCTTCCCCTTAAGGACAAGAACAAGACAAGGATGTCCACTCTCACCACTTCTATTTAACATAGTACTAGAGGTACTAGCTAGAGTTATCAGGCAAGAGAAAGAAACAAAGGGCATCTAGACTGAAAAAGATGAAGTCAAACTATCTCTGTTTGCAGATGACATTATACTGTATACAGAAAATCCTAAAGACTCTATCAGAAAACCCCTAGAGCTGGTTAATGACTTCCATAATGTTGCAGGATACAAAGTAAATGCCCCCAAATCAGTAGCATTTATATACTCAAACAATGAATTAACAGAAAGAGAAATAAAGAAAGTAAGGCCATCTACAATTGTCACCAAAATAATAATAATAATAATAATAATAATGATAAGATACCTAGGGATCAATTTAACCAAAGAGGTGAAAGACCTCTACAATGAGAACTACAAACCACTTCTGAAAGAAATTAAAGAAGACACAAAAAGATGGAAATATATTCCAT
>NW_007727959.1:243164-244513 GCF_000696425.1 Galeopterus variegatus
AAATGTCTGTACTACCCAAAGTGATCTACAGATTCAATGCAATCCCCATCAAAATACCAATTGCATTCTTCACAGATATGGAAAAAGCAATCTTACCTTTCATATGGGAATACAAAAGACCCTGAATCGCCAAAGCAATCCTGAGCAAAAAAAATAAAGCTGGTGGTATAACTTTGCCTCACTTCAAATTATACTACAAAGCTGTTGTAATCAAAACAGCATGGTACTGGTACAAAAATAGACATTCTCAACAGTGGAGTAGAATAGAAGACACAGAAATCACTTCTCAGGCTTATAGCCATCTGATACTAGACAAAGGCAGAAAAAACCTACATTGGGGAAGATGTTCTCTAGTAGCGTGCTTTAATTTCTCACTTTTTATCTTTTTTCATATCTACTATAGGTTTTTGTTTTCAGGGTTCCCATGAGGCTTACATGAAACTTCTTATAACAGGCTATTTCAAACAAACACCTTAACTTTGGTTGCATACAAAAACTATACACTTTTACTCTACCCCCCCCATTTTTCTGTCATCACAATTTATATTTTTATATTGTGTATTACTTAACAAATTATTATAGCTATTATCATTTGTAGTAGCTTTGACTTTCAACATTCATACTAAATATATATATATATATATTTATACTATATATATATATACACTAGTATATATATATATATATACTAAATAAATATATATATATGTATTTACACACTACCATTACAGTATGAGAGTATTCTGAATTTGGCCATGTACTTACCTTTACTGGTGAGTTTTATATTTTCATGTTTTCACATTATTAATTAGCATTCTATTCTCTCAGCTTGAAAAACTCCCTTTGGCATTTCCTGTAAGCAGGTCTACAAGGGTCAGACTCTCTCGGCTTTTTGTTTTCTCTGCGAAGCTCCTTATTCCTCTTTTATTTCTGAAGGACAGCTTTTCCAGGTAAAGTATTCTTGAATGACAGTGTTTTTCCTTCAGTACTTTGAATATATTATCCCACTCTTTCCTGGCCTGCGAGCTTTCTGTTGAAGGATTTTCTGATAACCTTATTATAATTCCCTTCTTTGCTTTATGATATTGGTATGGGCAATGATGTGTGTGTGTGTGTGTGTGTGTGTGTGTGTGTGTGTAACCCCAAAAGCATAGGCAAAAAAAGCAAAAATAGGCAAATGAGATTACATCAAAGTAAAAAGCTTTTTCACAGCAAACAAACAATCAACACAGTGAAGAGACAACTTACAGGATTGGAGAAAATATTTTCAAACCATACATAAGAAAAAAGGGTTAATATCCAAAATATATAATGAACTCAAACCACTTAATAGCAAAAAAAAAAAAAAA
>NW_007727959.1:245616-247148 GCF_000696425.1 Galeopterus variegatus
AAAAAAAAAAAAAAACCTGATAAAAATTGAGCAAAGGACCTGAATATACATTTCTCAGAAGACATACAAATGGCAAACAGTTTACAAAAAAAATGCTCACCATCACTAATAATCAGGGAAATGTAAATTAAAACAACAATGAGTGCTGTAAATTGAATGTCCACCCAAAGTCATTGACACTTAATCCCCACTGTAACTGTTGAGGGTGGGAAATCCTACTAAGGTAATTGAAAAGTGGCGCCTTGAAGAGGTGATTAGATTGTGAGGACTGTAGCCTCATGAATGGATTGATCCATTCTTAGAATAATGGGAGTGTTTCTGGTGGCTTTATAAAAGATGATTTCCCCTATGTTTACTTTTGGTAGTTTAATAGTTTCAGCTCTTATATGTAAGTATTCAATCCACTTTGAGTTGATTTTGGTAGANGCATTGAATCTATAGATTGCTTTGGGTAGAATGGACATTTTCACAGTGTTAATTCTTCCAATCTATGAACATGGAATGTCTTACCATCTTTTTGTGTCCTCTTTAACTTCTTTTAGCAGTCATTTGTAGTTCTCATTGTAGAGATCTTTCACCTCCTTGGTTAACATTATTCTGAAGTTTTGTTTTGTTTTGTATTTTGGTGACTTTTGTAAATGGTCTAGCTTTCTTGATTTCTTTTTCTACTAGTTCATTGTTGGAATATAAAAACACTACTGATTTTTGTGTGCTAATTTTATGTACTAAAACTTTGTGGCACTCTTTTATTATGGACATAGACTTTATGAATATTACTCCAAAAGTACAGTCAACAAAAGGAAAAATAAACAAATGGGAGTATATCAAACTGAAAAGCTTCTGCACAGCAAAAGAAACAATTAACAGAGCAAAAAGACAACATACAGAGTAGGAGAAAATGTTTGCAAACTGTTGCAAACTATTTGCAAAGGATTAATATGCAGAATATACAAGGAATTCAAACAACTTTATGGTAAAAAACAAGTAACTCAATTAAAAAATGGGCAAAGGAGCTGAAAAGGCATTCCCAAAAGAGGACATATTAATGGCCAACAGACACATGAAAATATTCTCAAAAATCACTCAGCATCAGGAAAATGCAAATCAAAACCACTTTGAGATATCACCTCATCTCATCCCAGTTAGACTGGCTATTATCAAAAAGATAATAATAAATGCTGGTGAGGATGCAGAGAAACAGGAATCCTCCTACATTATTGGTGGGTATGTAAAAATAAATTAAAGCAGCCAATATGGAAAATGGTATGGAAGTTCCTCAGACAACTACAGATAGAATTGCCATACAATCCAGCAATTCCACTTCTGGGTATATACCCAAAGAATGGAAATCATCATGTCAAAGGGACACCTGCAATCCCATGTTTATTGACGCTCTATTTATAATAGCCTAAAGTTGGAACCAACCTAAATATCCATCATCAGATAGCTGGATAAGGAAAATGTGGCATACTTACACAATGGAATAGTACCCTGCCATAAAAAAGAATGAAACACTACCATTCACAGCAAAA
>NW_007727959.1:247953-262831 GCF_000696425.1 Galeopterus variegatus
TTACACAATGGAATAGTACCCTGCCATAAAAAAGAATGAAACACTACCATTCACAGCAAAACGGATGAACTTAGAAAAAATTATGTTAACTGAAATAGGCCAGGCACAGAAAGAGTAATACTGCATATCTTCACTCATAAGTGGGAGCTAAAAATATAAAAAAATAAAAAAAGAAAGACACAACAAGCACAATAATATGTTGAACATTCAAAAGGAGAAAACAGAAGTGATGTTACCGGAGATGGGGAACAGGGAGGGGAATAAGGGAAGAACTGGTAAAGGGCCATAAAAATGATAACATTGTACAATGTTGAATATACTAATTATCCTGATTTGAGCATCTCATATTGCAGACATGTATTGATACTGAACTCTTTACCTCACAGATTGTACAACCAACTATGTTTCAATAAAGATATAATTAAAAATAAATAAATAAATAAGTAAAAGGAAAGTGAATGAGAAGGTTACTCACTCCCTTTCTCTCTGCTTCCACCATCTCACAATGTGATACCCTGTGTCACTGAAGCCACCACCAATCAAGACCCAAAGTCCAGGTGTCTTCCCTGGACTTTGTACTTCCAAGCCTGTGAAACTGTAAGCAATAAATTTTCCTTTCTTACAAATTACTTAGTTCCTGGTATTTTGTTATAAGGAACAGAAATGGTCTAATACTATGAGATACCACTTCACACCTGTTAAAATGGCTATTATCAAAAAGACAAAAGGTAATAATTGTTGGTGAGGATGCAGAGAAAAGAGAACCCTGGTAAACTACTGGTGGAAATGTAAATTAGTACAGCTATTATGGAAAACAGTATGGTGGTTCCTCAAAAAATGAAAAATAAAACTACCACATGACCCAACAATCCCACTACTAGGTACATATCCAAAGGAAATTAAATTAGTATGTCAAAGAGATATCTGCATTCCCATTTCATTGTAGCATTATTCACAATAGCCAAGATAGGGGATCAACCTAAGTTTTTATCAATGGCTGAAAAGATAAAGAAAATGTGGTTTATTAAATAATGGAATACTATTCAGTTTTTAAAATAAGGAAATTCTGTCCTTTGCTACAACATGGATGAAACTGGAGTACATTATGTTACATAAAAAAAAAAGGTTCAGAAAGACAAATACCACATGATTTCACTTACAAATTGAATCTAAGAAAGGCAAACTCATAGAAGCAGAGTATAGAATGGTGGTTACCGGAGGCTGGGGAGTGGGGGCTGGGGGGTGGTGGCTGGGGTGTTGGCAATTGGAGGGACATTTTGTTGATAAAAAGATACAAAGTTTCAGTAATACAAAAGAAATAAGTTCAAGAGATACATTATAAAACAGAATGACAATGATTAATAACAATGTATTGTGTATTTGAAAATTACTGAGAGCAGATTTGTGTTCTCATGATGAAAAAATAAGTATGTGAAGTAATCATATGTTGATTAGCTAATTTAGCTATTTCACAATGTGTACATATATAAAAGCATCATGTTGTACATCATAAATATATACAATTTTTATTTGTCAATTTAAAATATAAGTAAGTGAAAATGTAAAGTAGCATTAAACATTATTTGACCTAACAGCCTTTAGTGGATACATAATTGAGCTGCTTTTAATTGAGTGCTCATCACAGGCTTCCATGCCTGGAAGACCCCACCTGGAGGTTGACTCCTAATTTTACCACCTCTTCAAGGACACAGCCAGTACAGAGGAGTGAGAGCAAACCAGGGCACTGTTAATGAGTCAAAATTGTCTGAGCTTGTTGGTTTTTGTCATGATAATCTGAGTACAGGATAGTTCAGAACATAATTTGTATAAATTTATTTAATAAAACAAAATACCTGATATGACTCATAATGCATAAACAAATTATTCTTAATTATTGAGTTTAATTTGTATTTTTAGAGATATTTATACACAGGATATTTATGATTACTTCTGTTAATTTATCTTTGTAAGGCATATATCAATTGAAAATGTTCTTATTGATACAGTATCATCAAATACTATTGAACTGTGTTTTAAAATTTTATTACTGACCTCTACTTTGGGTTTTGCCTATGGCAATACAGACTCACTAGGCATATCAAGAATCAAATCCCAGCTGAGTGACTTTGGCTAAGTCATTTAAGTTTTCTAAGCCTCATTTTCATCTTCTATAAAATGTGATTGTGATTATATAATTGTAATAACTATTATTATAATAACTACAATATTGCCTACATCACAGGACTGATGGAACTAAACTAGATAATACTTATGACTTATTTGTCGACACATGCAACACTTGGAAGAGATTCACTTAGTGTCAGATGTTGCTATTATAAGCCCTATAAATATTCTTGAAGTAGCATCTAAAAAAAATCTCAGAAACACACTGTTGAATATATTCACCTCAAAGTTTTGTTAATACTGCAAACACAACACCTTCACAGTTACTAGCATTATTACACACATGTATTAACTCATGTTATTCTTCCAAGAATCCCATGAGACAAACCATTTAGGAGACCAGGGTAGACTAAGAATGAGTGACTTTCATGGTCATTCAGTTTTCACAAGTCCCAAGTGGCTGTTACTCCATGGCTCCTTCACCCAAGTTTCTCAAGACCTACATTTTTTTCTGAAATGGAACAACAAGCCCTTAAAGAAGTATCATCATTCCAGTTCACAAATCCAATAATATTATATTAGACATATAATAATATAAAGCCTCTCTCCAATTTTTTCTTAAGATGTGCAACATTAGACTTCCCTGGTGCACTTATTCTAGTCTATTCAGATCTAGCATGAGAACATTTTTACCCTGTGTTATTTTTTTGTACTTATCTGTTAGTGTCAAGCCTACATTCATATTTATCTCTAACGTATAAACTGTTTGGGGGAGACAGTTTGCAACATAATTGTTCAGCAGGAAACCCAACCTTTTAAAGCGAATTACAAAGAAAACCATTGTTAAGTAACATTTTCTATGTAAATACATTTATACATCTGATTTAGTCATATATCCCTTTTAAATGACAATTTCTGCAATGTCTTTAAGTCTATGAAGCCCCACATTCTTAGTGAAATATGCACCATTTCCATAGATATGATTGGGTGATTTTTTTTTCCTTTTTTAATCAGCAGGCTCCATAGCCTTCCTGCCCGTTCACTAAGTCTCTTTCTCTACACTTGTTCTTTCTCTTCACAGGCTATGTAGTCGCTATTATTTTTCTTAAATTTACCAATGTCTTCTCAGATTCATTTCCTTCTGTAAGGAATTCATATTCAATGGTTTATCACTTCAAACACACTCAGGACAATATATTTCCTTCACTAACTTACCTTTTTGTACATCTATGATATCTGCCTAGCAAAATCTCAACCCTGCATGCATCTAGTTCTCATGTGATGCTCCAGACTGCTGAGGAAATCACAACCAGGCAGATCCGAGCCCCTGGAGATGACTGGTCTTCAACTTTGGCTGGGCCCTCAGTGATGCTCAGCAATATATTTATTTTTTCCTAGTGGGCTTTCTTGATTTTCCAGTGACAGTCTCAGATCCTTTCTTCTCTAATCTCTGACTTCGCCACTTTCACTTCACCTGTAGCAGAATTTCTCTCTTCTTAATTGACAGAGGAAGTAGAAAACATCAGATTCGGATTATCTCAGCTTCCTGCAATCACGACGACAAAATCGCCTCTATCCATATACCTTCTTTCCTTCTCAGTGGCCATGTGGCAAGGAAAGCGGTGTGAGTCCTCTTGCCCAAATCTGAACTCCCTCATGCTCTGGCTCCCAGCTCCTCCAGCTATTCTGGTAACTTAGTTCAATCAACCACCAACTGCATTACAACTACTCCTCCTTTGTATATCTCCAGATTATTTGTTGCAATAGCTCCTTCTCTTGAGTATTTAGGTTGAACTCCCTCATGCTCTGGCTCCCAGCTCCTCCAGCTATTCTGGTAACTTAGTTCAATCAATCACCAACTGCATTACAACTACTCCTCCTTTTTATATCTCCAGATTATTTGTTGCAATAGCTCCTTTTCTTGAGTATTTAGGCATAATCATCTTTTATGTTATTTTTTAGTACATCTTATTATTTTTTATTCTCACCTTTTCCCCAAGCTAATGTTAACTTTATCCTCCAGTGAGAGTCATGTTTCTTGAAATAATTGCTTACATTCTCTGATTCCCCAACTTTCACTTTTCAGCATACTTTTGTTATCATTCTTTGTCTTCCTTTCAGACCCTTCCCTTCTTCTCTCCATACCTTAAACATAGGCATTCCTTGGAGTGCTATCCTTGGATTTTTTCTTTCCCTCCACTCTATATATTCTGCCTGTGTGATCACCTCTTTCATGACTTCAGTAACCATTTCAATAGAGATTACTCCCAAATCCCCAACTCAAATAAAACCTGAACATCCCACTTCTTTCCAAATATCTCCATTTGGAAGACCAAGAACACTTCAGATTCAGTCTGTCCCAAACAATTGTTGAAGAAAATGCTCTTCATCCCTACAGCCACGTACAAGTCATTGTAACCTCCTTCCAGGATTATTAATAAAGCCCTTAGATGATCTTCAGTCCTTTAGTATTGCCCTTCTCAAAATACTCCCACTGAAACCAGAGTAATCCTAAAGAGCACATCTATGCCCATCACTCCCACAATTGAAACCCTTAAATGTCTTTCCACTGACCTCTGGTATAATTTTAACTCTTTTATAGAACTTACAAAGCCATAAATGATATGCTTCAGGCAATGGGACTAGCGTTCTCTCTCATTACCTTTCCTTTGTAATATACAGTGAACTTTATTTTTTTCAGGTTTAAGGTATATAATGTATCCTTTCACATCCGAAGCTTTGTAAGCTATTCTTCTGTATGGAATATGCTTTCCCCACTGACCCACAGAAAACTGGCCTTATCCTGATCAAAGCACATATTACATTGTAGAATTGCCTGCTTTCTTGCTCGTAGCCTTTGATGAAGAAAGTTCCTGAGGCAAGAGTTGGGCAAAGCTTGTTTAACCTCATATCCCCAGTGTTTGACACATAGCAGACTACTCAAGATACACACATAAAATGGAATTCAACCTGTATGGTTCCTTCTCCAATACCATGTTCCTGAGTTTAAATGTATACATTAGGTGTTAAGTAATTGGTTATTGAATTGCTTATTGAGAGTTCTTTTTCTAGTTCAAGTCTGACTGAAATAATTATACCTATCTCCTTTTTCTGTTTTCATTTCTTAAGAATATTAGCCACATTTTAGTTTAGGACCATACATTTCTCTTACCCACCTCAAACTCTGCCAGGTGCCTCATTTCCTTCTTTTTCTGTGACCAAAGAGAAAAAAAATATATACCTTCTCATTTCAAGATCTGTATATAAAATATATCTTCTTACCTGTCCTCTGGGATCTTGCTTTCTCAGCTATATCCATTAGTCATAGTTCATTCAGACTCTTCCTTCCAATTAGTTCTTTGTAATCTTGCTAATATACCTATACCCAAGTTCTAACCCTGATTTAGATGATTAGAAAAAAAGTATTTGGATCAATATAAAGAGAAGGAAAAACAACCAGAGACTCTACAAATTATGAGCTTTACAGTACTGTGAATTTCTTGAGGACAAAAGCTATGTCTTATATGTCTTTATATTCTCATGACCCAAAGGTTTGTCGGACACACCATAGGTGTTAAATAAATGTTTGTTGAGTGAATATCAGTTTAGTGTTCTTTAATCTAGACCAACCTCTGTTCCCAGCTAATTGTGTCACCTTATTTAACCTGTAAAATTAAAGGAAGACCAATTCGTTTTTAAAGTCCTTTCAAGATCCAAAGTCTAAGATATTTTAATTCTCTATGGTAAGGCTTTTCCTGCTTTATGTTTTAACATTCTCTCTCTTTGTAGAGTATCAGTGGAGGAATTGTTCATCAAATAAACATTGCAGTAAAATTAAACTTTTATAATTTAACCAGAGATTAATCTAGCAAAATTTTTTGACTAAAATTAAATCTTGTTAGGGTAGAGTGTTAGAAGATAATGATGATGATGCCGATGATTTACACTGGATTTATTGACTGTGGTAAATTCATGTAGTTTTATGATTTGGTGAACAATTTAACACATTTAAAAGCAGGAAAAAAGGAATACTGGAATTTTTGTATGCAGTGCATGTTTCAGTGCTGTGAAACAAACTGTTTTCCCACAAAACAATATAGCAATACAAGGGGTTCTGAATTATTGCATTTATTTTAGGTAGACATTTGCTTTGCAGTCTATTCCAGGGGAAGAAGCATGTAACCATGGAAAGTACCTTCTTTTGCTAGCAGGAAAACAAAATCACCAAGATGCTAGTTTACAATTGGGAGCTTGAAGAAATGGTAGGGACATTCATATTCTGAGCAATCCCCAGGGCAACCATGGATAAATTAAATATACAGACATCCACAGAGTTGCTAGGTGTGCTTGGTGGAAAATGCATCTTCATGTCGTTTCTATGGCAATCATAAATAAATCCAACTGTTCCAAAATCAAAACAGCAGCTGCACATAGAAACAGATATGTTCATCAGAATCTGGAGAGTTTTGGCATACATCAGTAGTTTGATTCTGGGCATATTTGTTTATAATATCAGAGTAAGTTATTGAATAACATTTACTTCCTATGTCAACTTATAAAGCTTCACTTTAGTCTTGACTTTGTCATGTTTAGTAAAAATTTTAAAGAGAGGAATGATGAGGTTTTTTTTTTTTTTTTTTAAATAGAAAGACTGGCTCAATAATGTCTCCATTTACCAATGTAAGAAATAAGAAAACAAATTGGGTTCTCTGGTAAAAATGATAATCATTTCAGCACTCATTTTATGTAATAACAAACAAAAGAACTATTTATTATTATTTTGTTATGGTTACTCTTGTTACAATTTTCTTTTAAGTATATGATAACATTATGCTGAATTATAGCTAATATCTTACTTAGTCCTCACAATAACTCTAAAAAATCAGGTTATTGGATTATTGTTACTCCATTTTACAGAGAAAGGAACAGGCCCAGCATGATTAAGTGACTTGTCCAGGTCACACAGCTAGTAAGACAAGAAGCTAGGATTTAAACCTGAGCTAAATCTTATTATTTTCGATTGGGAAAAGCTTTTCCAAGTCATACACAAAAACTTAATATCAGAAAAAAGCAGATTGTACATTTGTTTACATAAAACTAAAAGAAAAAGTTTTCATGATAAGAACCAAAGTTAGCAAAATTTCAAGAAAAAATAAACTTTGAACAAATAGCAGCTCACATCAAAGGATTAATTTCTCTAATAGAGAGTACTTACAACTCAATAAGAGAATGATCAGGCATCCAATGAAAAAATAGGCAGTGATATAAATAGATAGCATAGGAAAGGGAATACAATTACCTCTTAAATACATGAAATGATGCAAACATCACTCACGATAAAAGAAATCTAAATTAAAACCGTTCTAAACTTTTTCTCATCTATCCAATTGCCAAAGATCAAAGAAGAATAACAACATGGATTTACAAAGGTGTGTGAAATAAAACACTCATATAGTGTTGGAGAATCCTACGGAGGATAGTATGGCAATAACTATCAAAATAATAAATGTACTAACACTTTGACCTATCAATTCTCCTCTAAGAATGTATAGCAAAGGTATTTATAGCACACATTTGGAATGAAGAGTACATAAGGGTCACATTGCAGTAATACAAAAATGCTCAAAGCAGCCAAAATGTCTATCAGTACAGGACTGGTTAAGTGTATTGCTATAAAGACATACAATACAGTAGAATATCTGATACCTGGAAATACCTAAGGAATTCCTATTCCTGGTGTTGACTTGGATTGTATGGCTGGGTATGGATTTGACCTCATTGTGTTATCTGATTTCCTGCTTTGCATAGGAAAGAAGCCACCATCTATGATCCTGGTTCAACTTACTCAGGTTTTGATAACCTGTCGATTTCTTTTCCTCAGAAAATGCATCCTCTTCTAATTTAAAGCCACCTCCATGGGTGTGGAGAAAGCATGCCCACCAATTTGAAATGATGTTCTAGCTGCAACCCACTACTCAGGCTCATTGCTTGACAAATAAGACGATGATGCAATAAGACGATGATGTCTTTTTAGAATACTGGCACCCACCAGAAATCTCCAAATCCTTTATTTTCATTTTCTCTTCCTGGGTGCAAACTCTCAATCCTTTTTCATGTATTATATGGTGCTAGAATTTTCCTGTGAGCCGATTATGTTAGCTCCCAATTTAAATGTGCAGAAAATATTGATTTTATATTCATGTGTTTAATAAACTTCTATATACCATATGTAAGGTATGGTGCTAGATTTGGGGGATGCAAAAAAGAATAACACAGAGCCTCCTATTTAAATGATCTAACAGTTCAGTAGGAGCAGGGATAGATAGTGCTCCTGCATGTTATAATGGAGGTGCTCCAGGGTTATGGTAATGGGTGCTTAATTTAGTTTAGCAGGTGGCAGGTTGACCACTGAAGGCTTTCAAGAGAAAGTAAAAGTTGAGCAGGGATTGGGAGGAGAAAGGTAAGTGGATAAAGGAGAGAGAAATTAGAGTTGATTTTCTAAAACACTTTTATATAAATTACTGAAACGGAAGTTCAAAGGTCTGAGAAAATTCTCATTTAAAGTTCACTAGATGATGCCATATAGTAAACATTATCTGATTAGTTATTTTAGTCTCTGAGAGCACCAGCATAGAAGCAAAATGAAACATTTGTTCTTCTTTACTCAGAGCATTTGTTGATTTTGTGTCTTTTTTTTTTTTTTTAAACTGATGACAGAAATGAACTGGTTCTCTCACTGAAACTACATTATCAATTTTACATAGACAGAAATGTAATTACGGAAGATGGATTTTAGACAGGCCACCTGAATTAATAACCAGACTGAATTCTCTTTCTGGGATTAGGAGAGGGTGGAACAGAACTGTTTATTGACCACAAATGGTCATGACCTTTGCTATCTTCTGCATTCAAAATACCATAGGAGGAAGTCATTTAAATGCCATGACATTTAAGCAAAGTGAGAAATAAGTGTATACAATTTATGAGGACAGACTAACACTTTTCTTAATTTGCACTGTTTTTCTGGTACCATGATTAAAAATGTCTATTTAGTATTTCCAGAAATATACTACAAATTTTTGTCCTTTTGTTAAATTACTTTTATCTTTAATCCATTTTGTCCCACGAAAATTTACATCCTTTTGGTTTCTATCACTTTTTATGGCAGCAGAATGAAAAAGAAAAAGTACTCAAATTCTGACTTTGCAATCATGTAGAGTGGCTATTTATACTTGGCTGGAAAAAAGGCATTCTCAAAAGGGATGTGCAGCCAATGGTCTATTCATAGCTTTGGTTATATTTGCTATAGCTAAAGCCAAAATATCTAAGCAAATATCCTCTAATACTTGATTTAACTCTACATTGATTGGAACAATGGAAATAAGATTTAAAGTAACTGAAGTCATCAATAAGGCAATTCATTATTTACTGTACTGAACCATTGCAAAAAGAGAGAGAACCTGGTCTTGAAGAAGTAGACACCAGGAGTTCAAACACCATTAGGACTCTCTCTCGGTCTCTAATTTCTACTTTCCTCTCTGTTTCAACTTTGTCATTTATTTTGGCAGCTCCATATGGCTAAGAATTGGACAATGGGTAGAAAAAGTCCTCGCCCTTAGCTGCATTAAGAAATATCCCAAGAAAAGGCATCAATAAACCCAGATTAGTTCATATCTATCCAAACATTAGGTCAGAAAGCTGGGGCTGGAATAGATGGGAAAAAAAATTTCAAACAGAAGGAAATGCTATTGCCAGAAGAAGCAAGAGTCATGAGCAGACAAAACTGTCAACAGTCTACATGAGTGTTAATACATCAGAATTGCACTTGTTCAAACTGTAAAAGTAACTCTCAAGAATTATTTTTTTCACTTTTATACAGAAAAAAATCAGTTAAGCTAACAGTTCCTTGAGAACTGATGTATCATTAAGAGCAAAAAATCTGACTGTAAAAGTAACTCTCAAGAATTATTTTTTTCACTTTTATACAGAAAAAAATCAGTTAAGGTAACAGTTCCTTGAGAACTGATGTATCATTAAGAGCAAAAAATCTATTTCACTTTTATACAGAAAAAAATCAGTTAAGGTAACAGTTCCTTGAGAACTGATGTATCATTAAGAGCAAAAAATCTATTCATTTACTGTTTACTGGGTGATATTAACTCTTCTGCAAAATATATAATAGTGCATGTTAGTATAAACATCAGAACACAAGAAAACCATAAATAGTTTTCACAGTTTTTAGTCTTCTGGTAGTTGTTACCTCATGAAAGCAAACAAGGTTGAAAACAAAAACACAGGAAAGAATAAAATCATTGGAGAATAGACTGATTTTAAAACAAAACTTACTGTGATACAAGCCATTGTTTGCAAAATATATTTAAAAAATCGGTCTTATAAACAAATAAGCTGATGCTTTATGTGCTGGTAAACAGCAATTCAACATCCACTCATTTATAATTGAGCAAATATTTGTTCAGTGCCTTGTTAACAGTGAGTTACTGTGCTGGGGGACAGTATATATACACAAATACATCGAATGTAATTTACATCCTTGAGGAGCATATAGTGGCTTAGGGACAGTAAGACATAATCATAAAGATTTATACTTTTAAAAAGTAGAAATTTTTGCCAAAAAGGGCATAGAGAGAGATACGGCACTTGGGATTCAGAAGGGAATAAAACACACTTCTTGCTATAGGGACCGAGGAAGACCTCCACAGATGAAGAATATCATAATTTGTGGTCTCTCATTCTTGACACCTCTCCCACACTTACCCCTCGTATTCAGTGCATACTAAGGCTTTGTACGTGCTAAATTTTTCCCAAATACTTTTTTTTCTGTCTTCACAACCTTTCCTAGCAAGTTCTCTTATGATCTGTCATGAAAACTAGTGCAACATCCTTCTTACTGTTCTTGCTTCCACTTTTGCCTTCTTCATCATTTCTTTACAGAGCAGCAAATATGAGCATTACAAAACTGAAATCTAATGATACCTACACCTTTCCTTCACTTCCCTTTGCCCTTTGGATTAAGACCAAATTCTTTACTGTGGCCTACAAGCTCCTTGATCTGATCCCTTTCCTGCTCCCATCATGCTTCTCTTATGCTCTGTACTTCAGCCACACTGGATTCCTTTCAGATGCTAGAATATATGATACACCTCTCGCCACAGTCCT
Organism: Galeopterus variegatus; assembly: GCF_000696425.1. NCBI lineage: Eukaryota > Metazoa > Chordata > Mammalia > Dermoptera > Cynocephalidae > Galeopterus > Galeopterus variegatus. Next base: position 259,255 of record NW_007727959.1, read on the forward strand.
TTGCCCGTGGTGCGTTCTACATTTTCTTACCCATCTCTGCTATACCTTGTATGCCCTATATACTATATCTTGCATGCCTCTAATGCCTGCTCATCTTTCACATCTCAGTTTATTTCATTTCCTTGAGGAAGTCTTCCTTGAGCCCCCCAAAGATTGCTATGTATCTTTCCTCCAAACTGTTATTATTCTTATAATTTTATTTGTTTTTTTGTGATTATTTTATTCATATCTGACCACTAGAAAGTGAGATCTAATGAGGATAGGGACTGGGCTGGTTTTTTAACCTAGCACAGTGCCTCTCATACTGTTTGTTTGTTGAATGATTAAAATAGTCATTATCTTTAAGGCTCTGTTCAACTTTGCCATTCCTTGCATTAAAAAGTACAATATTTAATGTACAAAATAACAAACTTTTCTAAAACAATTGAGATACTGGATGTAAATGATTGAAAGATATAACATTATCTGGAATGGGAAAATGATAACTTTTCAGCACTATGGTTCTCTAATGATGGAGAAATTTTATTTCTTTTAATGTCTTTTCATTTACTGTGAAGAAAAGATGTCAAAACACTATGTCAGGCTGTTTTACCTCAAGCTCATGATTTCGTTTTGGTAGAATGAATCCAAATAAGTGTTTCTGAATGATTACACTCAAATAGTCATACCTTTCTGTTTTGTTTTGTTTTGTTTTTCCTGTAGAAACAAATGATGCCTGTTTTATTGCCAGAAATGTGTCATTTATCCTTAAACCTCTCAGAAGCTGGAAAAGGTTCTAGAAGTGCTAACATGTTTATGTGATTCAGCCAAGTAGAATGGATTCCAATGACTCCAGCATTTCTAACTCCAAGATTCCTACCCCCAACCTGCTGTTTCTTCCCAGGGGCTCAGTCATCGTGTTCATACTCATTCCATCTATCACCACAAGGACTTGACAAAAGCCCTTCATATAAGGACCCAGGTCTGTAGAGACACTATTTCTTCCAAAGTCACATTGATCAACAACTTTACTGTAACTTAAACACTGCAGAATCAATAATGATTGCTCTTCCAATTACACCTTCTAAGAATTCATAAGCACCACAAAATGGAATTCTTGGTAATTCTCTACCACAATAATTGCTGGAATTAGTTTTTCTAGAGATAACCTAAAACAAACAAACATAAACATTTTCTCCTGGTTACTCTTTTTAAAAAACATACTGACTAAACAGGCAGACAGGTTACTGATTCCAGGAAGTTACTGTTAATCAAAAGTGTTTTTGTTTAATTTTTTATATGTTTATATCTCACCTGGTTAACAAAGGATTTGGAGAAACTTATTTCTGTTCAAGTTATCAATTGCTGCCATCCCCAAGCTTGGTGACTTCAAACAACAAACTTTTGCTTTGCTCATGGATCTGCAGTTTGCATAGTGGGGGATGGCTTGTTTTTGCTCTGTGTGGCATCATCTGGGTCTGGGGTGGCTCAACTGGGGACTGGAGTATCTGCTTCCAAAATGACTTACTTATGTGGCTGGAAAGCTGGCAATGGCTGCTGATATGGAAGCCAGCCAGAGCACACACTGGAGATCTGTGTTCCTCCCCATGGGGTCTGCTTAGGCTTTCTCTCAGTATGGCATCTGAGATACAAGAATAAACATCTTAAGAGAACAAATCAGAAGTGCATGACCTCTTTATGACCTAGCATCAAATGTTATGTAAATCATTTTTTGTCATGCTCTATTAAGTAGTAATTAAGTCCCACCCAGGTTTAAGGATTGGTAACAGAGATCCAGTCATTTGATGGAAACAATGTCAATGTCAAACTGTAAGAGGAACATATGTGATGGGAAATATTGTGGTTACCTTTGGAAAATACACACTGCTCTTTGACCACAGCAAATTATATCCTTCCCATATGCGAAATACAGTCATACCTCTCTTATGAGTCTCAAACTTATCCCATAATAGAATTAACTCAAAGTCCAAGGTCTTATCACATAAATCAGATTCAGATACAGATGAAAATTGTACAGCTCCTTAAATAGCATTATTCCCTATCTAAAAGCCATACACAAAGAGACAAATTATTGCACTCCACACATCTTTTATGCAATGGTGCAAAAATAATGAAATAGCTGCTATAGATATGTCCACTCCAATGAAGGAAAAAATGAAAGGCACACAGCAGACATTGGTCTACAGCAATTCTAGAATCCAGCTCTTATGTTGGCACTTTCTGGAAGATGGTTCAGTCTTACTTCCTGGGGATTGTTCTCCATGGCCCTTGCCTCTGCTCTCCGGGTTCTTGTTGACATCCTGGTCATCCTTCCTTTCTCATACAAAGTAGGTCTTTGAAGCTGAGTCATTTTTGCACAATGCTTCATTCCCATGGAAATTTGAGGTTCAAAGACCTCATTTTATTTTGTACTCTGTTTGTTTCAGAATTCACTCCATTAAATAAAAGTCACACCAATAAACCTCTTCTATATCTTGGGCTACCTGTGAAATTGCTGCATAACAGCATTGTTAGGATTCTTCAAAGCATCATTATTAAATAGAGAGAATTTGTGAGGCATACTGAAGCTTCTTAAGGGGTTTTATATGTCTGGAAGTTCCTTTGAGTTATGACTTAGAAATTTCTGATGTCTCAACATATTAATGTACATTCTTTCAACATTAGAGAGAATTTGTGAGGCATACTGAAGCTTCTTAAGGGGTTTTATATGTCTGGAAGTTCCTATGAGTTATGACTTAGAAATTTCTGATGTCTCAACATATTAATGTACATTCTTTCAACATGCCATCACAGTAGATATTAATCTTTATCAACTGGCAGAGGCAGTGTTTGTCAGTTTCTCCACCGTAAAGTAACTGTTTTTCCTCCTTTCATACTGTATTCTTTGGAAAACAATTATTATGCACAGTCCACAATTTAGCAGTGGAAAGTTATGCTCCACCTCCATAAGGGTGGAGTGTCTACATAAATTATTTAAAACTTTTCTGAATGGGAGAGTTGTTTCTTCTCTATATTTGATGTGGATTTACAAATATTTATTTCATAGATTGGGTTATAATCCAATACTACTCTCTCTCTTTCTTTCTTTCTTTCTTTCTTTCATTCTTTCTTTCTTTCTCTCTCTCTCTCTTTCTCTCTTTCTTTCTTTCTTTCTTTCTTTCATTCTTTCTTTCTTTCTCTCTCTCTCTCTTTCTCTCTTTCTTTCTTTCTTTAGAGCTGAATAGACATTTCTGAAAGGAAGACATACAAATGGCCAACAGGTATATGAAAACATACTCAACATTACTAATCATCAGGGAAGTGAAAACCAAAACAACTTTGAGATATCACCTCACCCCAATCAGACAGGCAATTATAAAAAAGACAGAGGATAACAAATGCTGGTGAGGATGTAGAGAAAGAGGAACTTTCCTGCACTGTTGGTGGGACTGTAAATTAGCACACAGCCATTATGGAGAACAGTATGGAGATTCCTCAGACAACTACATTTAGAACTACCATATGATCTAGCAATCCCACTACTGGGGATATATCCATAGGATTGAAAATCATTATGTCGTTGGGCAGGCCCGGTGGC
>NW_007727959.1:263631-289413 GCF_000696425.1 Galeopterus variegatus
GGCGTGACACTGAGGGTTGCGATCCGTTGCCGGACACGAAAAAAGGACAAAAAGGAAAAAAGAAAAAATCATTATGTCGAAGGGTTACCCGCACTCTCATGTTTACTGCAGCTCTGTTTATAGTAGCCAGATGATCGAGCCAACCTACATGTCCAATACTACTTTAATATTTTATTTTTGTTTATGTTGTTGTTGAAAGTGTTCTTTCCAGCTTTGGCTATATGAACTCTTTCAGCTGGCTCCTGTGTTGCTGTGACATACTCCCATCATTGTAGGGCTCTTTTTGTTTTGTTTTGTTTTGCCTTGTTTTTAGCACTTCCTAACTTTCTGGCACTACAAAACACTCTATTATTATTTTTCATATTTCTTGCTCCAAACCTAGGATCAGCCATTTCTACCAAGAGCCTTCATTCCTTCATTGGAAAATGGTGTTAGAAACCACAATCTAGTGTTAAGTGTGCTTGCTGTTAAGACAGTGTGTTTTAGTCTGTTTGTGTTGCTTATAACAGAATACCTGAAACTGGGTGCTTTATAAAGAACAGAGGTTTACTTGGCTTACGATTCTGGGACAGCTGCATCTGGCATGGGCCTCAGGCTGCTTCTACTGACGGCAGAAAATGGCAGGCAGCCAGTGGGTACAAACAGATCACATGGTGAGAGGAAGCAAGAGAGACAGAGAGGAGGTGCCAGCTCTTGTGGGAACTAATAGAGCGAGAACAACAAGCTCTTGTGGGAACTAATAGAGTGAGAACTCACTCATTACTCCCCCTTCCCCAGGGAGAGCATTAATCCATTCATAAGGGATCTGCCCCCATGACTCAAACAGCTTCAGACACTGCCACATTGGGGATCAAATTTCCACATGCGTTTTGGAGGGGACAACACATCCAAACTCCATCATAGTGTAATTGCTAAAAGGTTTTTTCAGCTGACACAGCAAAGAATTGCATGTGTGTATACCAACTGGTATATATACACATATCTATAAAAATTTATATATGTAACCATCTGTATCTATATACTAAGCTAAACATGTCTTTATATTGATGTCTTCAACTCTAATCCATTACCAGATGCATCATTTTAGCCTCCTTGCTTTACACTTTTGCACATCTGTTTAATGTCTGATTTGATAGAAGAGAGCTGGATTTTCGATCCTCTTCTGCACTCAGTTCACTGAGATAATCACACACCATGAAGCCTCTGAAAAGTTCCACTCTATACTTGTGAAGGAATGAGAGTTAAAAAGATTAATATCATGTTAGTAGTATTATGAACACTTTCTGAACCCTGAAAGGATTCTATGGACTCCAAGGAGTCCCCAGACCACACATTGAGATCTGCTGCCCATTGAGAAGCAACATGTGGGTATGTCAAAAAGTTCATGGAAAGATATATATTATCTTTTAATTCTATTCCAGAAACTTTTTAAAGTACCCTCCTATTACCCATACTTTTGCGCTTAGTGCAAGGTTGGACCAAATCTTGCCTTATTTTCTTGTTTTTGCAAGGAAGAATACAAACGTGCCCTTCAAAAGGATAGAGTTGGGTAGGATACTTGCTGCCAGTGAAATGGAGTTTGTTACATATCTGGGTCACCATGATTTTACTCATCTTCCAAAGGTCTAATCCATTTTATTTTATCCACTGCCAAAATATAGAGAAATAAGAAACAAATTATTGGAGGTGATCATTTGACATAGAAAACTTCAATTTGCTTAAAACTTTATTTACTTCATTACAGCACTGGACCACATTAATAACGTTTTTATAAAGAAATTTACTCATAAAATAAAAGAACACATTATTTTTAAAAAATGGCGTGCTCAGAAATATGCTTTAGAAAAAAAGAAACAATGATCATAATAAAGTGTTGAACTTTTAAAAGGAGAAAACAGAACTATGGTTACTAGAAGTGGGAAAGGGAGGGGGTAACAAGAAATTGGTTAGTGGACACAAGGAATGATGATGTTTTGCAATGATGAACATGCTAATTATTCTGATTTGGTTATCACACATTACATACAGGTATGATATTCAACTCTACCCCACAGATAATTATAATCAATCTTTTTTTAACTAAAAAATATATTCTTTAGTTAGATTATTGTTTTATAGCATCCCAGAAGTGGAAAAGGGAGTATGTAAAGAGCACTAAATATGGTCATATTTTAATGTTGAAAGATCTTTTATCCATTTTTATTTTCCCCAAAGTTATGGGGATGGAGGTTCTTTCCACTGATGGCATTTAAGCCCGATTGATGATAACTCATTATTGCCCATTTTCTTCACTTCTACATACTAATTCTAACAGTGTCATTCACAAAGAGAGGTTGCCTCATTGACCACCAAGTGCATCATAATTCTATATACATTTTGTAGAACATGGACAAGCTGGCCTCTAAGACTGAAACATTTAGAGGTCTGTACACATTTTATCAAAATCAATTGGACTAGAAATGAAATAGCCCTTTATAATTGTGTAGTATAAAATGTATGGCTGGAGAAAATTATGTTAGGCTCTTAGGTTTGTATTTAAAATGCTCTTACGAATTTATATTACAGCTAGGCAAGGAGCCATGGGCTGCAGCCCCCTCCATCCAGAAACAGGCAACAGAGCAGGCTTGGGATCCTAGGCAAGGAGCTGAGGGCAGCACTCCCACCCAAAAGCAGTCAAGAGAGCATACCAAAACACACCTTCTGTGTGGGTGCCCCACCACAGCCACCACCGCAGCCACAGCTGCCAAAAAATAACCACAACAACAGCCATGGCAGCAGCCACAGCCATCATGGAAGTGGCTGAACACCACAGTGGCAGCCACAGCCACCATGCAGGTGACTCAAAAGACACTTGACTGCATTGACACATGAAGAGTCACCAGTGGAGACTGGAAAAAGAGAATGTCTCTCTCCTCAAAGCCCACTCCAGAGTAATAGAAGAAGCAACTTCTCTACTAGATGACCAGACATCAACATAGAGATACTAGAAATACAAAAACTAAAGAAACTATGAAACCACCAAAACTATACATTAACTTTCAAATAACAGATGCTATAGAGCAGGAAACCCTTGACATGACTGAAAAGGAATTCCATGCAACAATCTTTTTTTGTTGGCTTTTTTTTTAAAGAAAATGTAATTTTATTAATATTATTTTTTACATTCTAGGATGTTGTTGCAGAGCAGTTGGGAGTGAGGGGAAGAGGAGAAAGGGGAAGGAAATGGGATGGAAGAAGGAGGAAGGAGACGGGGCAGGATTGAGACCTGTGTCATGTTCCTCATTCCCACAGGGGAGACAAGGGGGCTTCCAGCAGTGGCTTGGTCATTGCCGGGCTGGGTGCAATTGCCACCCACCATCCCAGCTCAGGAACCTGGGGCACTTCTTGCTGCGTCTTGGTGGTCGCCATTGGGCCAGTTGCACATGTCAAGGGGACATGGCCAAGGCTCTTGGTCCCTCACCATCCCAGCTCAGGAGAGCCTGGGGCACTTCCTGTGGTGGCTTGGTGGTTTCCACTGGGCTGGCTGTGGGTGTTGGGGGACGTGGCCAAGGCCTTTGGTCCCCCACCACCCTGGCTCAGGAGAGCCAGGGAAGCTTCCTGAGGCACTGAGCAACAATCTTAAGGAAATTCACTGAGATACAAGAAGACTCACACCACATAATGAAACAAGAAAAACAATCCAGGATATGAAGGAGGAAATTTACAGAGATTAATACCTTAAAAAAGAAAGTAGCAGAACTCATGGGACCAGAAGATTTATTCAACAAAATAGAAAGCACAACTGAGAGCTTAAGCAGCAGGGTAGAACAAGCTGATGAAAGTATTTCTGATCTTGAAGATAGTCATTTAGAAATAACCCAGGTTGACAAAAAAAAAAAAAAAAAAAAAAAAAAAAGAATTTAAAAAAATGACAAAAATCTAAGAGAGCTAACAGACAACCTTAAGTGTATTTGAAACATGGGAGTTCCAGAAGGGGAGGTGAAAGGAAAAGGCATGGAAAACCTCTTCACTGAAATAATAACACAAAACTTCCCAGGTACATAGAGAAACACGGGCCTTCAGATCCAGGAGACTCAAACATCCCCAAACATTCAACCCTAAAACATCCTCTCCAAGACACATTATAGTCAAACTGGCAAAGCTCAAAGACAAAGACAGAATCTTAAAAGAAGCAAGAGAAAAGTGTCAAGTCACCTGTTAGGGAGTTCCTATCAGACTAACAGCAGACCTCTCAACAGAAACTCTACAGGCCAGAAGAGAACGGGATGATGTATTCAAAATAGTAAAAGAAAAAAAACTTCCAGCCAAGTATACTGTACCCAAGAAGACTATCCTTCAGAAATGAGGGGAAAATAGTGTATTTCCTAGACAAACAAAAACTGTGGGAGTTCACCACCGCATGACCAGACCTATAAGAAATCCTCAAGGAATTCAATCTTCTGGAATCCAATAATCACTATCATGATAATCACTATCACTAGTACACAAGAAAGAGCAAAACCCACCAGTACAATACAAATGCAAACGAGAAAAAAAAAGAAACTAAATCTTACCATAACATAAAAACATAATGACAATGTAATAATGCTCCTACTTTATTTCTGATTTGAGTAATTTCAGTCTTCTCTCTTTTTTCTTGGTCAGTCTAGATAAATGTTTTTAAATTTTGTTGATCTTTTAAAGAATCAACTTTTGGTTTTGTTGATTTTCTCTATCGTTTTTTAATTCCCTATTTGATATATTTCTGCTGTAATCTTTGTTATTTCCTACTTAAATTTGCTTTGGGTTTAGTTTGCTCTACATTTTTTCTTAAGATAGAAGTTTACATTACTGATTTGTGACTTCTCTTATTTTTAATATAGGTGTTTACAAGTATAAATTTTCCTCTGAGTACTGCATGAGCCCTGCATCTTATAAATTTTGATATGTTGTGCTTTGATCTTTGTCTCAAAGTACTGTCTATTTGATTTTTTTTTCATTCATTGTTTAGTTAGGAGAGTGTTGTTTAATTTCCATGCATTTATAAGTTTTCTAAATTCCTTTCTGTTATTGTGGTCAGAGAAAATATTTTCTATGATAGTCTTTTAAGTATAAATAAATAAATAATTAAATAATTTTTAAAAAATAATTTCTATTATATGAAAACATAGCATAAAGCTTTAGTTATCAAAGCAGTTTGGAACGAATTAATTAACAGATTAATTTAAAAACAAACAAAAATACAGACACTATTGCAATAAATTTTTGGTACAAATAATTGTGAAATAGGATTATTAATATATCAAAACCATAAAAAGATATCACAAGAAAATAAAACCATAAAAAATTCTTACCAAATTATATATATGTTTTATAAGTATAATGTATAAATATAAATATATTCATACTTACCTAAATATTCATGTACATATAAACATATACACACATATGGGTTTGGATCCTATATAGGGATGGCCGGTGCACTCACAGCGCTCACTGGCTGAGCGCGGTGTGGCCGGTCTCAAAAAGGACAAAAAAAAAAAAAAAAAGTAAGTTAAACAATGTTACAAAGTAGAGAATAAACCTCCAAAATTAATCATAATTCTATATAGTAGAAACAAACAATTTGAAATTAAAAATTTTTAATGACATTATTATAGTACAATCAGAAAATGAAATAACTAGAGGTAATTTGTTTTTAAAACGTAGCATCATCTATACACTGCAAACTATAACCGTTTGAAATTAAAGAAGATCTAAATAGATGTAGGAATATATAGTGTTCATGGACTGAAGTCTCTATTGTTAGGATGCCAATTTTCTATAGATTTAATAAATTCTAATCAAAAACCTATCAAGCTTTTTATTTTTGGTAGAAATTGACAAATTGATTCTGAAATTTATATGGAAATATAAAGGATTTGACAGATACCCCAAAATGAAAAACAAAACAACAAAGTTGGAGTTCTTTATATTACCTGATCTTAATATAATCTTAAATTACACTAATCAAGATAGTATAGTATTGACATAAAGATGCTTTAAAACTTATTGCCCAATCATTTCTTCAGATATTGTTTCTGCCTCAGGCTTTCTTTCATTGCCTTTAAGGGTTTCAAATATGATCACTGAGTTTCAATAGAAAGTTTGAGGTATTTACCAAGACTCTATAACTTAGAACCAAATTGCAAACTCTTTCTCTCCAGCACTGGTCAGCTACTGTAATAGGTGATTAGCACCTTTAGTTTTCGTGCTATTACTTTGGGTTGGGCTACTTGGAGACTTGTCCCACTTGTATGACTTCAGAAATCAGCTAAGGATGGAAGAGATTTTTGTATGCAAAATCTGGGGCTTTCCCTTTTAGCTCTTCATTATCCTTAATTTCCCTACTCCATTTCCAGCTAGTCTGGCAGGCAGCCTTAAACTTTGACCTCTAAATTCCCAGCCAAATAAGACTGCTGATTTCTACTAGAGTCTATTCTCTACGGAGTACAGAGTGATAAGTGCCTTCAGGTCAAAGCTGGTTTCACATGGCTCTCAGCCACTGTGTTTCCTTCTTTCAAGGTCCTTATCCACTCAGTTTTTGTCTGCTTTTGGTGCTATCTAGTGGCTGCATGCCATTGTTGATTATATCTATTTTTCATGTTTATAACTGGTACTTTTATCATCTTATACTAGGTACTCTTCTACTATCTATATTAAATTTTTAAAAGGAATTGATCAATGACAATAACAGACCTATATTAAGAAGTTTAAATTTCAACTGCTTCATATCTTTATAGATATGGTGGTGAATGAGTTTACAAACAGCTAATTAGCTAATTTTCCAAAGGTGGGAAGAAATAAAAAGGGTTAATACAAATGAGATCCTTGGGCAAAAGTCTAGTTATATCAATTGATGTGGATTTATTCATTGAAACATTAACTTTAGGCAGGTCTTTTTCTTTATTTCCTGCCATTTGCGATTCCACATCCCCACAAATAAAAATTTTCTTTGATATCTGACATATTTTGGCAAGCCTGTTGCCAATAAAAACTTTTTTCAAGGCACGTAACTTTTAGAGATTGTTAAAATTCTCTTGCCAAGTTTTTATTTAAGATTTGTTTCCATGAAGAATCTCATGATGCACACAAACATGAGTTTAGCAGTAGACCTGTAATTGATAGGAAGTGAAGGAATTCCTTTGCTAATTAGTTATTGAGTTATCGGTATGCTTCTTGCAGGCAAAAGCAAATACCTAAACAAGAATCTGTCACCACTGCAATCCAAGAACCTGTAATTGATAGGAAGTGAAGGAATTCCTTTGCTAATTAGTTATTGAGTTATCAGTATGCTTCTTGCAGGCAAAAGCAAATACCTAAACAAGAATCTGTCACCACTGCAATCCAAGAAGATTCTTATTTTATCATTTGTTGGCGTGAGATTAGTTTCCATGTGAGAGACTTATTTTGAGACTTCCATGTTCAGGGTTGGGACCTTAGCTCTGCAATTTAATGTTTCTCTTTATAAGGCATTTGGCAACTGCTGTATAAGCATGAAATAACTAGAAAGAGGTCCCTGAGATATGGTCAAATGGAGGTTGCTGTGTGCATGCTGAGGCCCATGTGGGAGGTATAGTTGGTATGTTAAATAATATGTTAGAGATCTATATAAAGCAGATATTATCTAAAGATGTTATTTGTCATATATTACATTGGATTAATGAAATTTCAACTGCTTATATAAAGAAATGAATGAAGATGGAGATGGTAGCTAATACTATGTGTAAACCACCCTTTGATTCTGTTGATGTTAATAAAAAGATCATAATCTATAGTCACAAGACCAATATCTTTTGGGAGGATAGAGAACCAAGATATCTCTGAAAAAAATATCTATCTCTATCTCTATCTCTATCTATCTATCTATCTGTCTGTCTGTCTGTCTGTCTGTCTGTCTATCTATATAGCATAAGCCAGAAGAAAGATTATTATGGTCAGACTTGGGGGATTTGTATTCCAATTCTAGTTCTGTCACTACGTGATGTAAATCATTAACATGGTAAATTTTAACATTTGTTAGGATTTGAGATATTTTGTTTTGTTTTGTTTTAAATAAAAGAAATAGATTGGAAGGTATCTAAAACATACTTTATCTCTATAATTTTATAAGTGAAAAAAAGATTAGGCAAAAATAAAATAAGTACCAGGCACTGACTTTGTCTATTTTCTTAATCTTAAATTCTCTTTTGGGTATTGACAGTCTTTCAACAAAGATGAAGCAAAACCAAGGTAATTAAAAGGTCAATTAAAGCTTTACTTAGTAGTATGAAGTAATCAAAAAACCTCTCATGTCAAAATTATTGGCAAATAGAAAAAGCAAGGACTTTTGATACAAACTGATCTGAATCTGAAAGAACCTGTGATATAAGCTTGTTTAAGAAAGGTAGCTGGTCCAGAAATTAATGGTGTCAAATTGTGCGTGTCCAATACGTTCTCTATTTGTTTGTTTTTCTATAAATTAATTGAGTCAACAAATTACTAGATGCTTACATGTACCAAACATTGATTTTAGAGGTTTTTAAAATTTATAAGGCTTAATTTGCATTCTCAAATATCTCCAAAAATAAAGAGAAACATTTAAAGATAACTTTTTTAATGCATATGTTAGCTGTTCTAATCTTTATTAACGTTAGCAGTTCATCTATTGGGAAATACTTTTTTTTCCCCCATGTTTTAACATCTCTGAAGTCAAAATAGGCCATACAATAAATGATGTCATAGCATAGCATCATAGTTCATTTGGCAGTGTTTCTTCTTTCCTTCTTAGTGTTACATAAAATAATGATGCTTCTTAAAAATCAATGGAATCTTAGATTAAATGAAGCACAGCATATGCATCTTCCTTGGAATCCATTTTTTAAAAATTTTAAAAACAGATGATCTATAAGGTGCATGGTAGATTCTCATTCAGATATTGATTATGAACACCCTAGTAGATAGACTCAAATCTGTAATCACCTTGACCTTATGCTTCCCAATATCCCAACTCAATGCCTAACATCAGTAAGTTCAGAAAGGAACAAGTACCTCCATGATTCTGTTTGCATCACTCAGTTCCTCTCAGAGTTTAGTGCTCAGTGTTCCACCCCATGAGGTCTGAGAACCCTTTTCAACTGAAAAGCTGAAGTTAATATTCACAATAATTGTAATATTTAGAATCATTAAAATTAGTGGTTTTTAAGGACACCTAGTAAATTGGTCACTATGCTGGGCAAAACTCCCGAGATTGTTTTGGTTTATACCTCACAATAACCTTGTAAATTAAGTATTATTAATACCCCTATTTACAAGTGCATGAACTGAGTGCATAAAATGTAACTTACCTCAAGTCCTAGAGTAAATAGTTGGTAGAGCAGGATTCAAAGCCAGACCTCTGCCCCTTAACACTGCATGATACTTCCTTCCAAAAACACATAGGGGAAAAAATACAAGCCATAAAACAATTAAATCAATAGAAAATAACTAGCTATTAAATGTTTATCTCCATGAGGATAACTAACATAATTATTTAATCAATAGTTTTTCTAGATTTAAAAAATGAATTTTACTAAAAGAATAACAATTAAGGGCAGATCCAAGTGACATAGTAGGGTTAACAACCTCTAGAAATCTATCTCAGTGGAAAATTAATGGAAACACACCTGTAATCAAGGAAAAAGACCTATGCCCTAGGGCTGCCAGGAAAGACGGCCCAACTCTGAGTGCTGTAGTGGAGAAAGTCAACAAAGGGCAAGCAGCCACCATACCTTGTGTATTTCCTTAAAAGCCCTTTGTTTCCTGAGCTTGGTGACTGGAGAGAAGTAATTTTCACTGAGATGGCATGAAATTGAGGGGAGAGAACTCAAGTACACCACTTTTTCTACCAGGCAGAGTGTCAAACGCAACTTTTAATAACTCAGTTGTCTGCATTTAAGATACATTTTAAAAAAACATACACACTAAAAGATGCAGAGGGGGCATCTTACTTTACTATTGTTCAAATATATATAAACTAGTTTCTTTTTCTTTTTAAAGTATGCTGTTACATGGATTTGAAAGGAAAACCATGAAGTTCTTAATATTTGAAACTGCCAAAAAAAATCACGCTTCTTCTGCCAAATGACAGAAAGGTCATATTTGTGACATAACCCTTAACATTCCATGCAATTCAGATTTCACAAATAGAGAGGTCATTGTAATCAGTGAAAAACTTTTACTCATGCAAAAATATAGACTAATATGTCAGGTAGTGCTCCCCAATCTTCTTCAAACAAGTTGTTAAATATAATTATCCTTAACATACAAATCCCCTGGATTTTGGCAAAAAAAGGATATTTTATGCTATTAGTATATTTAGCCACTTTCTGGTTAAAAAAAAAAAAAGAAAGAAATGTAGTTGGAGTATGCAAAAGTTAGATTTTCTCTTTACTTGTGAGGCCATTACTTTTTCAGAAGGATTCCCAATTAAAACTATTAATTTATTTGATTATTAATTTAAAGAACCATAAGGATTTCTAAAGATTTTAGGAAAGTCTAGACTTCAATTAGGCTGAATATGTCATTCTTAGGTTTCATTCAAATGTCTGAATTTCTTCTGAAATACATGTCATAGGACAAAGTTACGATATTCAATAGTATAACTATTTATTTTACTGTTTATTCACTATTCATGTACATATATACACAGTGCCATTCATATAATGGACCATTATCCCATTCTGCAGAATGTTAAAACAATAAAATCCCTGCAGACTATATACTGAGAGAGAGCAGAAGATTTTACATGTAAATGTATTTTTCTGTACTTCCATGTAAATGTGAACTGCTTTTGATTTTCCTTATTGATAGATTTTGAGAACACATTCCCCAGATCAATAACTGCATACAAAGTGTAAGAAGCTGTGTGAATCATTCCAGTAAATATACCATATCTAGTATATAAAATGCAAGATATATGGTAATCTGCCATCATTTTCCATGATCAACATGGTTTTTGAAGAGGACACCCTGGTGACTTTAGCTAAGAAATGGTGAATAATATCCCTTCTGCATTCTCTACGCTTTTGATAGTGGCACTAATTTATGCAATCTCTCCTTCAATTTTATTTTATTTTGATTGAGATTGGGGCAAGGCTCTTATAATACAAGAAAAGAACAAATATAACTTTTCTTACAGCTATAACATATATGCACTTGGGGACAAGGGAAATCTGTGTAGAGTAGATCTGATGACCCACTGGACCCACTGAAATTGTACATATTATTCAGAAAGGCCCTTTGACATGTAATCTATTTCTTCCTAGAACAAGAACTATATTGTATTTCCACACTTGAGCTTCACTGGGATATGACTCTAATTTCTGACTTATACCCAGTGAGGAGTGGCAGAAGTGGATCTTAAGGAGGGCAAGCATTATTCTTTAGTTGAGGTCTTTGCAGAAAATTCAGACAAGCAAAAGCTACTCTTTTCTAGAAAAAAGTAAAAGCTGCTTTTCTTGTTCAGGAAGACCCTGGGAATCTGTGGGTAAAAGATTGTTAGGTCTCCAATGAACCATCTCCTTCTCAATTCTCAGAATACCACATTTTTCCTATCAGGGTCACAGGATACAAGTTCAATATATACAAGCAATAGTGTTTAATATAGCAATAAACAGTTGGAAATTAAAATAAAAAACAGTGCTATTTACAAAGCACCAAAGAAAATGAAATACTTAGATATAAGTATAAAAAAAATGTGTGTTAGATCTGTATGCTGAAAACTACAAAACACTGATGAAAGATCAAAAAAGAAGTAAAAGGAAACATACATTATATTCAAGAACTGGAAGACATTATTAAGTTCAAATTATCCCCAAACTGAACTACAGACACAATGCAATTTCACTCAAAATCTATAATTTTTGTAAAAAGTAACAAGATGATTCTAATATGTATATGGGAAGGCAAAGAAAGTAGAATTACCAATACAATTCTGAAAAAGAACTTAGAGAGCTCACACTACCCAATTCAAGACTTGCTATAAATCTATACCAATCAAGATAGTGTAGTATTGGTGAAAAGAAAGAAGAAAAGATTAAAGGAAGAGAATTTAGAGTACAGAAACAGACCAACACATTTATGGAATTTTGACTGTGGACAAAGTTTCCAAAGGCAATTAAATGGAAAGAGATAGTCTTTTCAACAAATGATGCTGAAACAATTGGTCGTGCACTTGCAAAAAACAAACATCAAAAAATTAACTTAAAATTGGCTATGAACCTAAATATAGAGCCTCAAATTATAAAACTTCTAGAAGAAAACATTGTGGCCTTGAGTTAGGCAAAGGTTTCTTAGACTACAACACCAAAAGCATAATTCATGAATATAAAAAGATAAATTGGAATTCATCAAAATTAAGAATTTACTGTGCAGGGGAACCTGCTGGAAGCAGCCGGCAGCAGCACCAGACAGCAGTCAGGAGGCTAAATGCAGCCAGCCCCTAACCCCACCACCTTGGACCCAGGAAGGGGGATAGCTCCAGGCTCTGCCCCTCCACCCTGAACTGGCACCATGCAGGGGAGCACACTGGTACCAGCTAGCAGAACTGCACAGCTCCACATGGCCCCCTCACCCTGCTGCCTTGGAACCAGGCAGGGAGGAATCTCCAGACTCCACCCCCATACCCTGAACCGGCACCATGCAGGTGAGCCCACCAGCAGCAGCTGGGAGCAACACCAGCCAGCAGAACCACTGGCTCCGCACAGCCTCTCATCCCACCTCAGACCCAGGGCGAAGCACCAGCCTATGGTTCCCAACCACTGAGTTTAGCCCAACAGAACTCCATGCACTAGGGGCTCATTCTACGACCACAGAGTCTTGAACAGGAACCAAGGGGGTTTAACATAACCACCACCACACCTACTGTGAAGCAAAGACAATTTACCCCCCACAGTAGCAACCAAGGCCACTCCACAGCCAACCTCAGTGTAATAGAAGAAGCAAACCCCCTACCAAATGACGAAACATCAGTGAAAAAACACCAGATGCACAAACAATCAAGAAGAAATGACACCATTGAAAGGATGCAGTAATGCCCGAAAATCAGACTCCATGGAACAGGGAATCCTTGAAATGTCTGAAAAAGAATTTTGAGCAAAGATTTTAAGAAAACTTGAAGAAATAAAGGAAGACTCAACTAGAGAACACAATGAAACAAGAAAAAAAATCAAGAATATGAAGGAGGAAATCTACAAAGAGATTACTACCATAAAAAAGAGTGTAGCAGAACTACTAGAAATGAAAGACTCACTCAATGAAATAAAAAACATGACAGAGATCTTGAGCAGCAGGGTAGAGCAAGCAGAAGAAAGAATTTCAGAGCTTGAAGATGGTCTTTTTGACATGTCAGGCAGACAAAAAGAAAGGGAAAAAAAGAATTAAAAATAATAAGGAAAACCTACAGGAGATAAGAGACAACCTCAACTGCTCTAACATCCGAATTGTGGGTATTCCTGAAGGGCAGGAGAAAGGAAAAGGTATCAAAAACCTACTCAAGGAAGTGGTAACAGAAAACTTCCCAGGTGTAGGGTAAGATACAGACCTTCAGATCCAGGAAGCCCAAAGGTCCCCAAATGGACTCAACCCCAAAAAGATCTTCCCCAAGACATATTATAATTAAACTCACAAAGCTCAAAAACTAAGAGAGAATTCTACAAGCAGCAAGAGAAAAGCATCAGGTCACTTATAGGGGAACCCCCATCAAACTAATAGCAGACTTCTCAACTGAAACCCTACAGGCCAGAAGAAAGTGGAATGATATATTCAAAATACTAAAGGAAAAAACTGCCAGCAAGAATTCTTTACCAGCAAGGCTCTCCTTCAGAAACAAGGGAGAAATAGTGTATTTCCCAGATAAACAAAAATTGTGGGAGTTCACCACCACACAACCAGCCCTCCAAGAAATTCTCAAGGGAGTCATTCATGGAATCTGAATAATGGTCACCATCATCACAAATACACAAGAAAGAGCAAAACCCACAGTTAAAACAAAAATACCAGCAAGAAAGAGAAAGAAGTTAAATCATTCCACCTTAAATTCCAAACTCACATTGAAGAAGAGAAATAAAAGGGGAAATAATGATCAAAATATATTTGAACTACCTAAACAAGTAGCAATTAAATGGAAGGAATTAAACAACACTTCTCAATAACTACTCTGAGTGTGAATGGACTAAACTCCCCATTCAAAAGACAGTACTAAGTGACCAGATTTAAAAGCTAGACCAAAGAGGCCGGCCCAGTGGCGCACTCGGTAGAGTGTGGCGCTTGGGAGAGTGGCGGCGCTCCCGCCGAGGGTTCGGATCCCATATAGAGACTGGTCCACTCACTGGTTGAGCGCGGTGCGGGTGCAACACTGAGGGTTGCAATCCCGTTACCGGTCACAAAAAAAGACAAAGAGGAAAAAAAAAGCTAGACCAAAGTATATGCTGTCTTCAAGAGACCCACCTCACTAGTAAAGACACTCATAGACTAAAAGTGAAGGGATTGAAAAAGATATACCATGCAAATGGAAACCAAAAACAAGCAGGAGTAGCTATTCTTATATCAGATAAAATAGACTTTAAACCAAAAAACATCAAAAAAGACAAAGAGGGCCGTTATATAGTGATAAAGGGAACTATCCAACTAGAAGACATAACAATCATAAACATGTATGCACCCAATACCAGAGCACCAAGATATACTAAGCAAACACTCTTAGACCTAAAGAAGGAGATAGGACATAATATATTAATAGTGGGTGATCTGAACTCCCCTCTCTCAGTATGGGACAGGACTTCCAGGCAACAAGTCAACAAAGAGACACAGGATTTATTCTGCACCCTAGACCAGCTGGACTTGGCCGATATATACAGAACATTTCACCCAACGGCTAAAGAATACACTTTCTTATCATCAGCTCATGGTATATTCTCCAAGATAGAACACTATTTAGGTCACAAATCGAGTCTCAGCAAATTTAAAAATACTGAAATCATTCCAACAATCTTTTCAGACCACAATGGACTAAAACTGGAAATAAACAGTCAGCAAATCACTGGAAGCTATACAAATACATGAAAAATAAATAATACACTCCTGAATGACCTATGGGTCCAAGAAGAAATTAAACAGAAAATCAAAAAATTTCTAGAAACTAATGAAAATAAAGATACATCATACCAAAACTTGTGGGATACTGCAAATGCAGTACTAAGAGGCAAATTAATTGTGGTAAATGCTTATATAAAAAAAATGGAAAGACTCCAAAGAACTTGAAAAACAACAATTCAAAACGAAAGGTAGTAGATGGAAAGAAATAATTAAGATCATAGCAGAACTAGATGAAATAGAGACACAAAAAACAATAGAAAAGATCAACAAAACTAAAAGTTGTTTTTTTAAGAAGATGAACAAAGTAGACACACCATTAGCTAGATTAACAAAAAAACGGAGAGAGAAGACCCAAATAACAAAAATCAGAAATGAAAAGGGAGATATTACAACTGATACCACAGAAGTACAAAGAATCATTAGAGACTATTATAAACAAATGTATGACAAGAAATATGAAAACCTGGAAGATACAGATAAGTTTCCAGACACATATAAACTACCAAGATTGAACCAAGAAGAGATAGAAAACCTGAACAGACCAATAACAAGCAAGGAGGTTGAAGCAGTAATTAGCAACCTTCCAACAAAAAAAGTCTGGGTCTGGATGGCTTTACAGCTGAATTCTATCAAACATTTAAAGAGGAGTTAATACCAATTCTCATGAAACTATTCCAAACAATTGAAACAGATGCTACTCTCCCAAACTCATTCTATGAGGCCAATATAACTCTGATACCAAAACCACATAAAGACATACCAAAAAAAAGAAAACTATTGGCCAATAACCTTGCTGAACCTAGATGCTAAAATCCTCAACAAAATATTAGCAATTAGAATACAGCAATATATTGAAAAAATTATATTCTATGATCAAGTGGGATTTATCCCAGGGATGCAAGGATGGTTCAACATATGAAAGTCAATAGATGTGATACATTACATCAACAAGCTCAAGGACAAAGACCATATGCTCATCTCAATAGATGCTGAAAAAGCATTTGACAAAATTGAACATTCCTTCATGATAAAGACTCTCAACAAATTAGGTATAGAAGGAAAATATCTTAACACAATAAAAGCCATCTATGACAAGCCCACTGCCAGTATTACTCTGAATGGGGAAAAATTGAAGGCCTTCCCCTTAAGGACAGGAATGAAACAAGGTTGTCCACTCTCACCAGATCTGTTCAACGTAGTTCTGGTGGCACTAGCTAGAGCAATCAGGCAAGAGAAAGAAATAAAAGGAATCCAGATTGGAAAAGATGAAGTCAAACTTTCCCTATTTGCAGATGACATGATACTATATATAGACAAAAAGACACTATCAAAAAACACTGAGAGTTGATTAATAACTTCAGTAACATTGCAGGATACAAAATAAATGCCCCCAATCCAGTAGCATTTATATACTCAAATAATGAATTAACAGAAAGAGAAATAAAGAAAGTAAGCCCATCTCTAATTGTCACAAAAAAAATAAAATACCTAGGGATCAATAACCAAAGAGGTGAAAGACCTCTACAATGAGAATTACAAACCACTTCTGAAAGAAATTAAAGAAGACACAAAAAGATGCAAAGATATTCCATGCTCCTGGATTGGAAGAATTAACATTGTGAAAATGTCTATACTACCCAAAGCGATCTAGAGATTCAATGCAATCCCCATCAAAATACCAATGACATTTTTCACAGAAATGGAAAGAACAATCTTACCTTTCATATGGAACTACAAAAGACCCTGAATAGCCAAAGCAATCCTGAGCAAAAAAAAGTAAATCTGGTGGTATAACTCTGCCTCACTTCAAATTATACTACAAAGCTGTCATAATCAAAACAGCATGGTACTGGTATAAAAATAGACATTCAGACCACTGGAGTAGAATTGAGATCCCAGAAATCACTTCTCAGGCTTATATCCATCTGATATTAGACAAAGACAGCAAAATCTAAATTGGGAAAACATTGCCTCTTCAACAAGTGGTGCTGGGAAAACTGGATATCCATATGCAGAAGAATGAAACTAGATATGCATCTCTCACCACACACTGAAATCAGCTCAAAATGGATTAAAGATCTGAAACTGTAAAATTACTAAAGTAAAATATAGGTGAAACACTTCAGCAGTTAGGTCTGGGCACAGACTTTATGAACGTGAGCCCAAAAGCACAAACCTCAGGAGAAAAAGTTAACAAATGGGACTATATCAAACTAAAAAGTTTCTGCACAGCAAAGGAAACAATCAACAGAGTGAAAAGACAACCTACAGAATGGGAGAAAATTTTTGCCAGCCATTTATCCAAGAAGGGACTAATATCCAGAATATACATAGAACTCAAGCAATTATAAAGTAAAAAAAAACAAATGACCCAAATAAAAAATGGGCAAAGGAGCTGAATAGACATTTTTCAAAGGAAAAATAGCCAACAGATACATGAAAAAATGCTCAACATCACTAGTCATCAGGTGTCGGGTCCGCCGCCAGCGGCTGACCCGTACAACACTAGTCTCAATCCTTCTGGTGGGCGAGTGAACGACCCGGATTACTCTTTCCCTCCAGTCCCCTTTGGAAGGAGATGGGGGAAGAGAGCCGTGAAGAGAGGTGAGCACACCGCCGGCCCACCAGCCCAGTTAAAGGACACTCAGATGCAGCGGGGATTCTGTCGAAGCAGTCCCATTTATTTTCACACAAGCACTTGCTTTTATAGGCAGATACAGAAGGGAGGTTTTTTACATAATCTTATCAGCTTAAAGGTCAAAAGAGCATGCATCCTGTCTCAATGCCTAGCTATTGCAACCTCGAGCGCAGAAGCGCATATTTGGCCAATAATGGCTAAGGCAAGGTTCCCGCAGACACCCCCCCCCTACTTCCCCCCAGCGCCGTCTTAGGCTGCCACATTAATATGCCCTTGTGGGCCCATAATGGCGCCGCTTGTAATGTCACTTAAGGTGGCATTAGTTTTTAAGGCCCGACAATCAGGGACATGCAAATTAAAACCACATTTAGATACCACCTCACCCCAGTTAAAGTGGCTATAATCAAAAAGACAGTGAATAACAAATGCTGGTGAGGGTGTGGAGAGAAGGGAACACTACTCTGCACTGTTGGTGGGATTGTGAATTAGTACAACCACTATGGAAAACTATTCGGAGGTTTCTCAAACAACTACAAATAGATCTTCCAAATGATCCAGCATCCCTCTTCTAGGTATATATCCAGAGGAATGGCAATCATCATGTCGAAGAGATACCTGCACTCCCATGTTTATTGCAGCTCTGTTTACAAAAGCCAAGATATGGAACCAACCTAAATGTCCATCAGTAGATGATTGAATAAAGAAATTGTGCTATATATACACTATGGAATACTACTCTGCCACAAAAAAGAATGAAATATTCCCATTTGCAACAACATGGATGAACCTGGAGAAACTTATGTTGAGTGAAACAAGCAAAGCACAGAGGGATAAATACCGCATGTGCTCACTCATAAGTGGGAGCTAAGAGAGAAAGGAAGGCAGGAAAGAAAGACCACAGTAGTGCTGTGATCTAACAGAGGGAGGGAACATTCCTCGGGCTACAAATTGGTGTTGAGGGGAGAGGGGGAAGGGGAGGGAAGTTGGGGGATAATTGGGAGGGGACAAAGGGTACCAAAATAATATCTGGTAATGGATATGCCCTCAGTATGAATCTGGCCCCCACATCATTGGCAGGAGGGGGTACAATCAGCTTTGTATCTCATGAATATTCTTAATAAATAAATTAATTAATTTTTTAAAAAAGAAATGAAAGGCTTTAGTTGTACTATGATCATATGGATAATCTCCTTTATTCTAATGTAAATAATTATTTTAAATACTCCACATGAATGCATAATTTGAAATAAATATTTACATAAATCTTGAAAAAAAAGAATTTTCTTTAAAAGACACTGTTAAGAAGACATGTTACAGAAAATAGTTGCAAAATATTACATGCTTGGTAAATTCTTGTATCCTATATTTTATATGACATTATGGAAAGGCAAAATGTATAGGTGCAAGTAACAGATTAGTGCTTATTCTGGGCTCAGAGTCAAGGGAGGAGTTGATTATAACAGGACAATGGGAGAATTGGTGTCTGTTGATGCTTTCCTATATCTTTATTCTAGTAGTGGTTATATTCCTATGCACTTTTCAAAACTCAAAGAATCATAAACTTTAATGCATTCATTTTATATTTAAATTAGGCCTTATTTTTTTAAAAAAATGAGAGATAGCAAGCCATGGGCAATAAGATTATCCTACCCAAATTTTAACATATCTCTCTTCTGTTTTGACCTGTTCCTCTGGTGGGCTCTCCTGGTCGGCAGGTGCAAGCTGAAGAATGCTGCAGAGGGTTGCTATGGCTTCTTGTATTTTGGCTTGGCTAAGGTATCTGGATACAGCTCAGTTGTGGACTTCTGTGTCACAAAGGGACTGTGAGCTACACTGAAGCTCTGCTCTGGGTTTTGACTGGAGAAGCTCTATAAGGTTCTGGCCATGATGTTTGAAAAATCATGAGTCTCATTCATGGTCGCTGCAGTTTTCATAGAGAGATGATATAGGCAGCATGATTTTTTAAAAAATGTTTCTCTAATTTTCCAGCTGATATTTTTACTCAGTTAACTACCAATTAACTGCAGAAGAGAAAAACAGTTTGTTATAGAATTTACTACACTAATTGAAATAAAATATAAAATTCTTTAAATAATTAACCACACTAAAAAAATATAATGACCTAGAGAGTTATTCCTAGAAGTTGCCAGCCTTATAAAGAGTCCTTGGGATAAGCAAGTCTAGGGGCAAGCAGTAAAAACTAAACAGTCCTAACTCTGTACCTCAGGGAGAAATAGATTTTATAGAAAAAGCCATGAATGACATAAATCCAAACTTCCACATCTAGATGGATTGATGGATGGTATCACAGGAAGGATGGTGGATAGAACATAATTCAAAATCAAAGTGAATTTTGAAAATAAAGCATCTGGCAGAGAGAATTGCCCATATGACCCTTCACACAGGGCTGACTGTCGCCTGGCCTTCCAGGGTCTTGTCTTCCAGGGTTTGTTCCTCCACCAGTTCCTTCAACTTGAAGTTGTTTCTTGCAGTGGATCTAATGGTATAGTTTGTGAAACAAGGATCTCCTTTCCTTTTCCTTTTGCAATACCAGAAAGCATGTATGGATGACCCCATGGGTGCTTTTGGCCAAGAAATTTTTCTGGAACACCATATAATTAAGTAGCGATGAGAAATGTCTATGCATCAAGTGTCTCTCTATCCGTGTAATCCTACAATACAAACATAACACCTTGAGAAATGATTCCACCTTCAAACAAACCTACTATTGAGCATCCAGACCATCAAAACAAACATATGAACAAACAAAAATATTGAAAGTTCTTTTCTGTCTTCAAAATTAATTTAGAGGGCCGGCCTGGTGGCACACTGGATAGTGTGCAGCTTGGGAAGCGCGGCGGCGCTCCCGTCGGAGGGTTCGGATCCCACATACGGACCGGCTCCCGCTCACTGGCTGAGCGAGGCGCGGGAGCAGCGCCGAGGCTTGAGGCTTGCGATCCCGTTGCCGGTCCCCGGTCCGGTACGGGGGCAACACTGAGGGTTGCGATCCGTTGCCGGACACGGAAAAAAGACAAAAGACAAAAAATTAATTTAGAATCATCTTTAACTTTTAGTTTAGAAAATTGCTGTTAACTTAAGTGATGATATTTTTGTTCAGTGGAAGCTTTTCAGAATTGTGACTCTTAGGATAAAATTGATTTAATACCATTAAAACTAGATATTTATAAATATGAATAACATTGAGATAATTTTAACATATCTCACATTAAATGATAAGTAATTTTAATGTGAGATATATTCGAGACAATTTTTTTGATAATTCCGCTTCATATAAAAAGAAAGAAAAGCAACGCTACTTCCTTAGGTATAAGGAATTAAGATGCAAAACAGGGCCAACATTGCAGGAAGACCAATACAAGGATCGTCTTCTGATTATAGATCTATTCATTTCCATTAGGAGAAAAAAGCATGCTTTGGGTATTTTTATCAGATAGTTTAGACTTACATTATGTTTTGCAAATGTGCAAACAACCACATCACCAGGAGTTTTATTATCAAAGGTTTGTTCTTTTTTTCAAATATAAATCAGTCATTCTCAAAAGTTGAAGCTCATTTTAATGCCAATGACATCTCATTTTAAAATACTAACTTGCAAATAGTGTTTTTCTCAAAATATACTTTCTGGTGATATTCTATTTTCTGTTATCTTATTCTTTAGAAGATTAGTGATATTTGAAGGTCACATTTTCAGGCCATAGAGCAGATCATGGGATAAATTTGCATTTGGGCTGGTGAACTATTGCCTATACAGGAGATAAAAAGACAGCATCTTTATAAAAAAAAAATCTTCATAAACGTAAAAAAGATAAAGGAATGGAAAAGAAAATGTCAGATTGACATTTATGTTTAATTTTGAATACTTTAATTATCCTTCACTTTTCATAAGCATGTCATTTTACATTCCCCATCATTATATCAAAACATGAAAGGTATGAATTTGTCTTTCCACAGTATCTATGTGCATTCATTTTCTTTCTGAAAGCAATTCGTTTGTAAATAGCTGCCTGACATCTCAAAACTCCTGCCTAAAAGACTTAATGTCATATTTTCTTTTTGATATGGAATATACCATTTCTAACAGAGAAAATTCTGAATTTTAAGAATGCGACGACTTTATAAGAGAGAAAACATAAGAACTGAATTTCTGATTTCTATTTTTCTACAAGATAACTTTAAAATTATATTTTCCTATTGTGGTTTTTAAAATAGAATATTAATTAAAAGTGCTATTTTCAACTATAGTAGCAGAGCACTTACACACTATTCATGAACTCTTACTAGGTCAAGGTATTTTTTAAAAATATTTTGATACATGTTAATATTTTGATAATTTGATAATATATCGAATAATTAATCTATATAAGGCAAAAACTGATAGAATTTTAAGAAGAAATCTGCTGTTATAATCAGAGCCCTCAAAACCCTTCTATTAGTAGTTGGTAGAACCAATAGAGTGAAAATTAGTAATGGCAACAGTGACTCAAACAGCACTATCAAATAACCCAGTCTAATTGACATTTGCAGAACATTCCTTTTAGCAACAGCAGAATGCTACTCCTTCTCAAGCTCACATGAACATTCAATAAGCAAGAGTACAAAGTAGGCCATAAAGCATACCTAAACAATTTTAAAAGGATAGAAATCAAAGTATGTTCTCAAACCTCAAGGGAATTAAACTAGAAGTCTCTAACTAACGTTTAGCTGGACAATTTCTAAATATTTGAAAATTAAACAACACATTTTCAAATAATAGGTTAAAGAATAAATTGGAAGAGACATTTAGAAAATATTTTGAATTAAATGAAAATGAAACCACAACTTACCAAAATGTGTGAGATGCAGCGAAATTAGCACTTAAAGGGGAATTTATAAAATTGAGTTGATGTATTAAAAAAGAAGAAATTTCTAAAATCAGTAACCTAAGTTTCCACCTCAGCAAGCTAGAGAATGAAGAGCAAATTAAGACAAAAGCAGTAAATAAATAAATAAATAAAAGAATTAATATTAGAGAAGAAAACAAGGCAATGAAGAACAAAAACAACAGATAGAAATAAAAAAAAAAAGTTAGTTCTTTGAGAAAATCAATATAATTGATAAACCTCTAGCCAGGCTAATGCAGAATAAAAGAGTGAGGTCAAAAATTACAATACCAAGAACGAAAGAGAAGTCATTAATACTGATCTCGTAGACAATAAATTGATAATAGTGCATTGATCTATGGAACAAAATCGACAGCCCAGAAATAGATCCACTCAAATATAGTAAACTGACATTTTTAAAAGGCACAAAAAAAATTCAATGGAGAGAAAAAAATATATTTTCAACAAATTGTGCTAGAGTGATTGGAAATTCATATGCAGAAAAGTTGAATCTAAACACAGTCCTTACAATTTATACAAAAATTAATTCAAAATTTATGATAGACTTAAATGCAAAATACTAAACTATAAAACTTCTAGAGGAAAATACAGAAAAAAATCCATGACTTGGAATTCAGTGATGAATTTTTAGATACAACACTAAAAGCACAATCCGTTAAAGAAAAAAATATTTTGGACTTTATGAAAATTAAAAATTTCAGTCCTATGAAAAATATTGGTGAGAGAAGAAAAAGTCAAGCCACAACTGGGAGAAAATAAGTGCAAAAGACACATCCGAAAAGACTTATTTTCAAAATATACAAAGAACTTTTTAACATATATATTCATTTTTTTATTAATATTACATATTTTTACATTCTATGATGTTGTTGCAGAGCAGTTGGGAGGAAGGGGAGAGGGGAAAGGGGAAGGAAATGGGATGGAAGGAGGAGGGGTGGGATTGAGGACTGTGGCACCTCCATCATTCCCCCAGGGGAGACCATGGGCTTCCAGAGATGGCTTGGTCATTGCCGGGCTGGGTGCAGATGTCAAGCGGGGTCCCCCCCTTGCCCCCAACACTCTTGCTTGGGAACCCAGGTCCTTCTTGCTGTTGCTCAGTGGTCATCACTGGGTTGATTGCACATGTCAGGGGCATGGCCAAGGCCCTCAGTCCCCACCACCCCAGCTTGGGAGAGCCCAGGGCACTTCCTGTGGTGGCTCTGTGGTCAACACTGGGCTGGGTGTAGGTGAAGCCACTGGTCTCCCACCACCCCAGTCTGGGAGAGTACAATTTACACAAAAATTAATTCAAAATTTATGATAGACTTAAATGCAAAATACTAAACTATAAAACTTCTAGAGGAAAATACAGAAAAAAATACATGACTTGGAATTCAGTGATGAATTTTTAGATACAACACTAAAAGCACAATCTGTTAAAGAAAAAAATATTTTGGACTTTATGAAAATTAAAAATTTCAGTCCTATGAAAAATATTGGTGAGAGAAGAAAAAGTCAAGCCACAACTGGGAGAAAATAAGTGCAAAAGACACATCCGAAAAGACTTATTTTCAAAATATACAAAGAACTTTTTAACATATATATTCATTTTTTTATTAATATTACATATTTTTACATTCTGTGATGTTGTTGCAGAGCAGTTGGGAGGAAGGGGAGAGGGGAAAGGGGAAGGAAATGGGATGGAAGGAGGAGGGGTGGGATTGAGGACTGTGGCACCTCCATCATTCCCCCAGGGGAGACCATGGGCTTCCAGAGATGGCTTGGTCATTGCCGGGCTGGGTGCAGATGTCAAGCGGGGTCCCCCCCTTGCCCCCATCACTCTTGCTTGGGAACCCAGGTCCTTCTTGCTGTTGCTCAGTGGTCATCACTGGGTTGATTGCACATGTCAGGGGCATGGCCAAGGCCCTCAGTCCCCACCACCCCAGCTTGGGAGAGCCCAGGGCACTTCCTGTGGTGGCTCTGTGGTCAACACTGGGCTGGGTGTAGGTGAAGCCACTGGTCTCCCACCACCCCAGTCTGGGAGAGGATAGGGTGCTTCCTGAGGCAATTTGGTGGTCGTTGATGGGGTGCTTGTGTGTGTTGGGGGTGTGTGGCAGAGGCCCTCTGCCCCCACCCTCAGAACTGGTTGCAGGTGTTTGGGGACATGGCTGAGGCCCCTGGCCCTCCCCACTTTCTGGCTTGGTAGCCCAGGGGATTTCTGGTCCTTCTAGGTGTTATAAGTGTTCTTTGGTGTAATGATACCTTTACTGGTTAATATCAAACTTTGTCTCTTGTCGTGGGTACTTTGTTTTTTCTTTCAGTTCTGTGTTGGTTTATTTGCTGCTCCCACCACTTAAACTCTGCACTGGAACTAATTTGTTGTCCTTTGCTTACTTCTAAAGTGAAGGAACTTCCTGTTGGGACCAGTACTTGAGCTCTGTGGTTGAGCTAAATTCCTGCTTTACTGCTGATTCCCTGGGGAAGGCTTTTTGTGCAGTTCAGGATTTAATGGTTGTCTTTATAGGTCCTTCTGGCTCTCATGAGATCTGGTGCATCTGGGTTGTGTAGAAACTCTGTTCTGGGACCAAGTAATTTCATCAAACCACAGCCCATGCAATTCTATACTCCTGACCCGTCTCCTCTGAGGAGCCCTGTGCTGATTGGGGGGCAGATCAGCTGTCCTTTCTGTTCCCCAGTGTTCTCCCAGTGGGCCTGTCTCTCCCACCACCTGTGCTCCAAACACTTCTCATGGGCTCCAGTCCCTTGCGATGATTCACCAGCCTCCAAGTGGTTCCTTTTTTTCAGTTATTCTGGCTCTTCACTCCTGTGTGAGTCCATGGGCACCCTATTAGTGGTCTTGCTGGCCTGGGGGCCACCAAGGCCCTCTTCTCCCCTGCCACCTCCAAGCAACTTCATCCAAAGATCACAACTGTGGCTTTTGCCAGCTCCTGCTCTGTGTGCTCAGCAGCTCCAGCCTGGAAATGGTTAGGAGTCGAAACAGTTGGAGAGGTTTTTTTTTCTCTCATCATAGCTTCTCCCGCCTTCATGCACTCCATAGGTCTCTTCTTTCTCTGAGCTCTAGCAGCCCCAGCTTGGCTGTCATTGCTTTTTTGTAGTTGTAAATTGGTTGAT